>NW_019214544.1:0-113943 GCF_002532875.2 Varroa jacobsoni
ATATATTTAGAGTGCTAGGATGGAAAATATCGAGTGGAGCCGTCAGTCGAACGTTCGTCAATAACGACCGCAGCAGTCGCATCGCTTATGTATATGCGTGATGCTAGTGTAAAGGCAAGAACAGATGGAAGCCGTTGCCAAAGTTACCGCTATCGTGCAAACGGTCTCGATTTATGTTTTGTGTGCCTGAACAGCTCGCGCCGTTCAATCCCTAACTGTTTTCTTGACTGCCTCTTCTTCGACTATTGCAGCAACAGCAGCGCTGGGATTTTCGTCATTTGAATTCGGCTCCCCAGATAGTTGGGTAAGCATGGGAAAAGTGGAGGTGTTCCCATTCACCGCCGCGAGCACAAACAGGAACGATAATCGTACCGATAGGTGAGACCGTAATACTGGCAAATACTGTGGTACGAATAATATCAGCACCAGCGGCAGCAGCGGTGGCGACGATGCCGATGCCACCGACAAGAGTAAACTCGAAAGACTCATAGAGAACGCCCAGGTATGGCTGGCCGAAATGTCAGTAGCAGCTGACGCGTGCCAATCAGACGGTAGCTAAGGCCGAAATAAAGTAGCAGCAGGCAAACGAGCAAACAAGACACTTGTTTGTGCTCTATAGAAGTTGTTATGGAGAAAATGGCAAAAACAAAAGCGAGATATAAAAGTGATATTAGAACAAGAGGGAAAATTTGCAATCGTTGTAAATCATCCACCGCTATGGCGGTGATTGCTGGAGTGGCGTTTTGTCGAAGACTATTTATCTTTGGCCGCCGTCACTGGTCACTTCGCGTTTGCCGAGCGTTGTCTACGCCGACGTTGGCGGTTCAAGAGATGCCCTGAAATAATGAGACGTAATGGGAACACGACGAGAAAGCCAATAAATGGTTTAATTCCTTTACCTGGAATGGGCATTTGGCTTTATCATTCAGCTTTAATAGCCGAAAGCGGCATTCACTAGTCACGTTTTGTATGAGTAAGGATATCGCTGCTTTTGTATTTCTCGGAGATTGCTTATGGCATCAGTTTGGTCACAGAAATGATTAAGATTACTATTACGACAAAGAAAAGAGCTGACGTGCTGTATTAAAGAGGCGTAAATGTTGTCGATTTACCTGTCTAATGAACAGGCCTAACAAAAGTCTGTTTTGGCTAGGTATCCTAGTTAAGGTCTTCGAAGGGCGTTTCTAGTACCAGCTCAGATTATGCCTTCATTTCCTATATGCTCCATGTATTTCCGACTCCCCCCCCAATTCGATGAAACATAATCTCGGACGATGTAAGCCTTCGAACTTATATTAAACTGCAATCCTCTATTTTCACTTGCAGTTTCAATGCGTTCTAAATTCGTTCAATTTGAAAAAAGAATTGCAAAGGATCTCCAAGTATTGCGTTAAATAAATTTGTCCTCGAATAAGGACTTCTTTTTTTTTTTTTTCGTGTAAAAACCGGAGCTCGGCTGAGAAAAGCAATTTTAAAATAGATTTTCGCAGGCAACGCGAGTGCATGTAGTATAGAATGCAAATCTTCAACAGCCGGCGGCAGTCAGAGCGAGATCTAACGAACAAGCGAGCAAACTTAGGATCATGGTGAAAGCCTGATGCTAGAGGCGTGACAATCCACTATCATCGTCAATCTGTTTTGGCGAAATAATTCAGCAAATCGAAACCGCGTCACGCAAGAGCTTGCTTACGATGGCCGAACCCTTCTTAGAGCAGCTCCGTCCTGCAGATCTGTACATACGCTCGGCTCCTGCCCGTGGCAGGGTGTTATCTATGTGCGCGTGTCCAACTCGAAATAGCAGCTTGCTGTCATGCTTGTAATGTTATGAATCCAATTGTAAATCATGCAAAAATTTGCATCCAACGTTGAACAACTGACTTGCTATATATAGTATATATAGCCGTCACGTAAGAATCCCTAACCAAATATATCGATGTTCTACAAAGGACATGTTAATTGTGTGCTCTTTGTGAGTTCAGCCACATTTGTTTGGACAACGCTTTGTTATCATTGCGTTTTCTTCTGCTGCTGTTAACTACAATGAACCTACTGCGGCCTGCTACGGCTAAATCTGCCACTGCTGACGCGTCCAATATATTTCTATAGCCACGTTACGCGTACGAACGGCGGTGACTGAGTTAAGCGTCATGTCAAAGATGGCACATTCACAAACCTTTATTTGTTCGTTTGCCAAATTGGACCTTTATCGTACTTTGCGTACCATTCAATGAATCGTATAGACAGCAGATCTGTTCGAATAATGGCGCCCGTATTTTATCCATACGCATACACTGATTGGCGCTAGAAATGCGTTTAAATGCACGTCAAAAGCCAGACGACACATTGAGAACACCGTCATCACCGGGCGGTCGGGTTGTGTGTCTTGCTCAATATATTCCATGCATGGGTCAATATCAAATCAATGTCTTTGCCATCGAATGCTAAAGAAAGGCACAGAGTAGAGAAAACTGACAATAACTCTATCTTATTTTACGAACGTCGCAAGTGGGATGATTGCTTAACTACTATCACTAGCGATCTTATCTTACATCTTCAGCGAGTAGTAAAAACAATGGTACTGTACCTTATGTTGATGATATTTTAGTAGTTCAACGTGTACTGCTACATCTAAGCGCAGTTATTGTAACGGGCCTTTAGGTGTCCTAAAAATCCCTTGGAAAATCTCTACGAGCTAATATTCAAAGTAATATTATAATAACATGTAAATAAAACTTAATTTGCACCGCTTCGACTAGAAGAAGTAAGTGGATTAAGCAGGGGTAATATGCAAAGGCGTATTTTGAACCTTCCTTAATTATTACTGCCTGAAAGCTTAGAAGTTTTTGTCATATCGGAGGTGGACTTATAGCGTGTGAGCATGATATGATAATGAAAACGCACACTTCTTATCCTGATTAAAGGTAACAAATAGTAGGGAATCGATGCCCGCAGGCAGTGTGGGCAAAACCCGTTTCTCGACTGCAGTAAGCCTTTGTCCTCTCACCTGTGCTGATCCCCCTAGTCTATCATGCTAGTGTATCGAAACGCTTGTCCACAGGTAAGACATCTTGGCGTACAATGACCTATTGTAGTCTTTGCAATTAAACCATGCTATATTTTTCCTTAGATAAGAGCTTTGACGCTATGAAGGAGTGCCACCGCGAAAATGCGATAGGACGTTCAAACTCTCGTTGCCAGCTGAGCTAACTCTTGTGGTTACGCGTTTTGAGCGCACCTATCATAAAGTAGAACTCTGGACGGCAGGTGGTCGGCAACATAACAAATGCCTGAAGACTGTTGTGGTCCACGTCGTTCATCGCTACCACGTCCTACAAGACCATACCTGCAAAAAAATGCTGTGGAATGATATCTGGTATGTATCTTGGAATAAATGTATTTGCGGGAAAGGAAACTTTATTAAACATTTAAGAAGTGTAGCCTTCAAGTTAAGCCAATCAATTTCGCTGATCAGTTTGGAAGCTTTTGGTTCAGAACGAACTTTCTGTCATTGTTTTTCTTCTGAGATAAAGGGTCCAGATTTGAATGGTGAAGCGCGTAATATCCGCTATCTATAACACATACGTTCATTTAAGACGCATACAAACTGTATATTTTTCTGATAGCCTAATTTATCAAGTTGCAGTCGACGCTCTTAAGTTTCTTATACGACACCACGTCAGCCGTCACCTGTTACTTAGAGCGTACTGTATGCAATCTAAAAGCAATCAGTAGAAAGTTTCGATATGTTCAGTATTCGTGTCGTTTAGACTTCTACAAGCCTTAAATTGTAAATTTTTAACAAAATTTCTCTACTCAAATAACAACAGCAGCACCAAAGGCAACAATAATACACATAAAGTAGTCTGTCACGAATTGTAGTCGCCTGCCCTATTTCTGAGTGCAGATGCTTCCCAGTCAATCAACATTCGGCTAACGGACTTCTCTCGGTGCGAGTATATCATTGAAACTGACTGGTCTTCCCTGCTTCTTCCAGGCCCGATGGATTGCTCGCTTAGACAGAGGACAGCTTTACCAAGGGGTTAGGTTGGCATCTTCAGCCGGCACCGAAATATGAACATTTGGAGGTATTCAACGCGCGATATGTGGCTCAAGCTCTGAGTACGGGAGCGGCTTTGAGGAAAGAGCTGTTCAAACAGAGGAGAATCTGTAAAACGATGTACAAGCGGGATTCGTGGTACGGCTATAGTGGTCCGTAATCAGAAACGTGTGTTTCACTCCGGCGACCTATAGCCTGTAGCTTGCTGTTTGCTCCAGCCCGCTTACAACGCAGAAGCCTCAAACGGCCTTCTGCCACGCACTGGGCTTGGCTTCAACTAGAAGGAATTTCCTCGCCACCTGCCAAGACAGCTTCCGGCTAATATGCAATACACATATACGCGCATAGAAACGTCGATAGATGAGAAGGACGAGATGCAATCGTCTAACGGGCATCTTCCACAAAACAACATTGAGCGGGCGAAGAATTACAGTTTGCGAATACAAAGCGACCCGTCACCTCGGTCACAAAGTGGTTGATATGAAGCGTGGTGAAACTTGCTCTGTCGAAACACGCCATTCGAAGGACAGGGTTAGATCGAGTTACCTTCGAAGCAGCAAATCGCTCTGTTCCGCTCGGGCTAATGTTTTGAAGTTACAGTTCCCCAATGTATTTTCCTATTGCATCAAATAATAGCGTGTCGTTCGGTTGAGTGGAGACACTTCACTGATTGTCCGAAATCAAGCAATAGTAGTAATTATATAATAAATGTTGAAATCTAAATTCAGGTTACGCTGCAGCTGTCGGTATATCAGTATTTAACAGATGACCCTGCATTATAATTGATTGTTACAAAAACATAGCCGCTTGCCTAGAAGTTAGCAATTTAACTTACATATTAATATGAAGCTAACACGTTTAGTACGGGTCACACGAGACTGATACGGCTAAACAACAAATAAGAAGTTAGTCTTGTTATTGGCGCAGTTACCCTTTGTCAAGTGTAAATTACATGTCAGTTCTAATAGTAGTAGTAATAATGCCAGTGTTAGGTTTATCTTCAGGCAGTGTCTGATACGGGCCTCGGCCGCCGACGCTCGACGGACCCAGGCTTTGCAAACTGATGGGGTGATGCTATGCTAGAAAAAACATAATAGCGCCAGCAACAAAGACGAATATTCTACAAACAAACAGTATATACAAGGGTGTCTGTCTTCGTTATTTTATACTTAGCTGATATCATTCGGACACATTTTTGATAGAATGAATACTAATTTAAACGTTTAGAGCAGTCACCATTCGCTTTTATATCGTCAGTATGATTCGTCAATCAACTTCTTTATTTTCCGGCTTGACTATCTAATAGAAAATATTTGACAGGACATCCAGTTAGTCAATCCTCACCGTCAAGAAACTGCGCATGCGAAAGGCATACCCCCTTAATCTAGGGGGATGGGCGGGATCCGTAACGTAGAAGAATTTCGTTATGACCACTTCGGCCACCCCGGCTTCCTATTCCCAAACTAAACTAGAACATTCTTCGTAAGGACATGATTAATTGCCTCTGATTTTCCAGTAATTATCTTAGGTTTACGTACTTATAAAACTGTGATCATTTAGCTAAAAGATTTCACGAGATAAGTGGAAACATTGCCAATTTTAGACAAATTGAATCTCTCTCATTAGCATGACTGTTATATCATTATATTATTATTATTATTATTATGGGTTGAACTTCAGTAATTTGGGTGATTCTTTGATAACGCAGTACGGACTGATAGGATGTTTATATCATTTAAGAGCGACGGTTTAGACTAGCTATCGTTCGTCCCTTATTATGCATCCGCAAGAAGAATGATCGTTATCATTCTGAGCAATGATTGACGCGGCAATAAAAACCAGTTTTAACGATTTGCTACTAGAAATATTACAGTTGAAATTGTTCTTCGGAAAAGTGTCGTGTGAACAAAAATTAAGGAAGATTACTTGACGATTATCGTTGTCAACTTGAAATATATTATACAACTTACTCGTGCATCAGCGCGATCGAACATCTACGAGGAGCTGAATTTTTCCCAGCTCACAGAGCTTTTATGTTCATCTGACAGTGTCCTAATGTTCTATGTACTTATACTGGGATCCTCCTTGCTCTTGCCAGGCGCAGTACTAGAAACCCGGATCCGGACGCGAAATTACTAGAATTCCTAGTAAATCCGTGGCCGTTTCGACTTAGCTATGCGCTCTCTTCTTTATTCGAAATTAACTACAATTGGACAGTGGCCGAACTTAAGCAGGTGGTGTGGTCTCAGTAGATTTTCACTTAACATGGTAGTGTCTCGGACTGTCTATTGTTTGCCATTAATCTTCTGCAAATGCGTGTAGACATTTGCAGCTTTTTTTCTTCTTTATACTTCTACTGAATGGCCGCCAGCCCATAAAGTTCGCGCCTCCAGAACAGAGGTCTGAACGTTTACAAACACATGGTTGAACTTTTCTATACACAGATTTGTCTTGACCCCGATACATCATTGTGGATCAAAACAACTATAATTGTAATTGGCAGATATTTGGAAGCGTTTAAAAAAAGCGCATTAAATCTGACAGCGCAGGTACGTCGGCATAAGTTTATCATTCGTATTGGATTATCTGATCAAACCGTAGTAAAATCAGTACAAATCAAAGTACGAAGTTAAAAAAGAAAAATTAAATTTTCTAATATGACTCGTTTGATATCATTTCAGAAACTTTCGATGCTCATATCGATTTGTGGCTATGGATCCACTGTTTCCTTAGGCTTAGAATAAGTGTATATTGAAATAGACTCTGTACATCAGAATGATCAAAGAAAGTCTTTCAGGAGCTACCTTTATTTTTATTACCATGGCCGGTTTCCTGTTCCTGGCAGCAGCCTAACGATTTCGCGCCTATCATTCCAATAGGCTGAGATTGAATCAGAAAGCAGCGAACCAAGTCTAGTCAGGTCGTCTCCCTTTTCCTGTCTAGGTAATCAGGTTCAGTAGAGAGGAAAGTATTTTTCGAAGAAGCGTGCGGCGATTCAATTGACAGAAAACAATATTTGATATTCCGTAGCTTAATATCGCTCGAGATCGCGTCTTCATATGGAAAGCAAATTTATTGTTTGAATTCGTTTATTCTTTGAAAGGTTAACTTCGTGGTTTTGTTTGAATTGGATAGCTTTTCTGTAAAGAAGACAAGTTAACCGCCCGATAGCGTTCGTCATTTTAACTTATACTCAGTTACGCAGCTACGTTTCAGCTTGTCCGCGCAGGAACTTCACTTGTTCTTGCCAAAAATTAGAAATTCGATGAACTTCTGTAATGTCTTGAGTAGAATGAACCTCGATACTTGTAGGCGTAGATCTAGGTTTTTTTTTTTAGACGTTATAGCAAGAAAGTCAATTTAGCAATAGAAATATATAGAAAATATAGAGAAAATAGAAATTCGGAACAGCTACGCATGAAATACAGCAAACCCATAGATAAACATAGCTAAAAGCATCGTTGTCGATGGTCCGAGATCGAGAAAAAGAGAAACTGGGTTGCAACTTGTCTTTATACTTTTAGAGACTACTTACTCGTAAGGGTTAGTAAATAAGCACAGGTGACCCTGAGGTTGACACTAATACATAAAATTTCTATGACTATCTGTGTGTGTTTTGTTACAAAGGTGCAACAATGACAGCAAATTTACGTAATTGAATTAGAGAATGCTTTAGAGACAGAACACAGCTCGCTTGATAAAATGTTACGCGTAAAGTTATTCTTAAGTAGAAACGCGTGTTTGTAATCAATTTTAGTGAGGCTCTAGCTTTTTTCAAAGCCTCAATTTGTTCGGCTCGGCAAGTGCGCCTGTGTATCCCAGCAATTTCATACGTCTTCTATTATTCCCGTGTTTTTCCTTTGAGCATTTGCAATAGCAAGGGCTATTTTGTTAAGCAAAAAGCATCTACAGACTCTCCTTTTTATCGATTACTTCATAACTAAACAGTATTCTCCTGACGCTTATAGTTGGTAAATATACACAATGTAATTCATTAGAACTGGTAAATACGGAAAACTGTCAATATGGTATGGATTTTTAAAAAAGTGACAAAATATTACTGGATTACTTTGAAGATTGTCCCTCAGGATGCAAAGGATTACCAACCTTGTAGGGAAAAACAACAACAGGAGATAACAATTTAATTTTTAGCTTGCTCTATGCTCTTGGAACTCGGCCTAATAACTGTAATGCAAAGATTAAAATGGCTAATGACATTAAACATACGAATATAATACACGTAAAATTCAAAGTTCAGTCTGTGCGCCAGGGAAAAGCTAAAATGGAATCGACGTCTGGGACTACGTAACAATACAATTATACCAACGGGAAAAAAACCTGTCGTCTCGTTGATTCCCCACATTCTACAACAAGCAGGTAGTAAGCAGGAAGCAAGGGCAAACATGGAAAAAAATACATCTATTTATCTCTCCGTATTTCTACGTACGTACTTTAACATACTACTAACTACAGAATACGAGGAGATGAGACAACAAAAGGCCCGCCAGCCCGTTTCAATTTATTTCAAGCTAAAAAATCTGCTAAAGCAGTCAAACAAGTTTTTTTCTTCAAGAATAAAATTCGTCCAAAAAAACTCCAGACAAAGAGCGCACTATAGAAGTCATCGTCATTTTCTTTAAAGTAGGCCAACGATTTTGTTCCCAGAGCAGTTTCGCGGGGCCGACTGGCAGCTCGGGTTGCTTGAGCTGAGGTAGGGTGGCCGGAACAACACGCTCGTTGACGCTTAGCGACATTATGCGCCGCTATCTGGGGTCGCCGCCGGTTGCCGGCCCGTCGCTTGCTTGCTGCCAAACGCACCAACGGCGCCAGGCCGTCTAGTGCTATTTGCTGCCGTAGCCGTCGCGGCCATCACTGCTAAAACGCCGGCTGACTTTCCTTTTTCTCTCTAACCAACCAGCCATCCACTCTGTAGTAGCTCAAGGACAAGCCAGCAGCATTCTCACTAGCTGCGGCAGCCGTGACACTAGTACTTTCGCTCTTGACGACGATGGCGCGGACGGGATGAACTGCAGTTAGAACAAAGTTTAAATTTTCGCGGCAAGCACAAGCACAAAGAGGACAGGGACGAGCGCTGTTAGAGCGTCCAGAAAATGTCCATTACCTTTGGAGAAAATCTCGGGGACCGTTTAGAACTATCTATATATACCTTGAACGTATAATGTTATATAGCATTCGCGAAAGAAGTCGCTAGTAGTATGGACGAAAGTTTTTCTTTCAAGCAAAAAAAAACGGATGAGCGAGGTCGAAAAATCGGTCGAATATCGAACGCGACAAAAAGAACTTATTAAACCAAGATGTGTTAGTTTAGCGGGTGAAAGCGAATTTCGGTAGATCTATCGTCAATTATCCTTTCAGTGTCTGATAGAAGCACACATACGAGCATTCTTCAGAAGTATCCATTTGTTCGATACGCCCGAAAGCTGGAACATAGGTATATTAACACACACTGGCACAGACAGGCACGCAGGCCAGAGTCGAATCGAGGCGAAACAACTGCATCGAGAATAGACAACGACATCAACTGCAGTATCGAAGCCACCGAATGCGGGACTTAGTCACTGACGGGATGGTTGAGCTGGGACATGTTGAGATGCGGGAGAGCAGAAAAAAAAGACGAGCTACCACCAGCAGCAGCAGCAGCAGCAGCAGCAGCACGGAACATGACGTACATCTTCCAAATAAATACTCGCCCAGTCGGCTGAGCAGCCCCCATAGCAACAATCCTACACTCACCAACGTCGACGGACGCGCCGGTAGCGCTGCGACAGAACCGCTGCCGATGCGCCGACAGACGCTCGGTTTCACAAGCAGTTCCAACTGTATATGGCCACACGACTCGAAGACGTTGTGTTCTATGAACGATAGAGCATACAAAACAAAAAAATGACCGGCCTTGACAGTGATGATGACAGCACGCACGGGCATAATCACATATCAGATCTACACAAGAGCTTTGGTCCAGAAACGCACTTAAACATATACCCGGGTACATACACGGCGAACTCGAAATTCAATAGTAAAAGTTGCCAGGGCAGCTCAAGTCCTGGCTTTACCTTTACCGTTCACTCACAAATAAATTTTCTCTTACCATAATATGAGCGATGCTGTCAGTGGAAGATACAAATCAAAATACTGGTTATGCGTGAATGTTCACATATGCTTTATGGCCATATATATATATATATATATATGCGATAATGCTAATGAAACTGAAAAAGATGCAATCAATGGTCACAGACCAAGCATTTATATATTGCTTGTACATTTTGCCTTGATAATATTACCGCAGTTACTAAGTTAATGATGGACACCGACGACTAAATGGAATTAACAATGAACCTACGTTTACTACCGATAGAACTCGTGTTACTTAAGTAGTTAAAATCCAGTATAATAGATAAATGTTTGCTTGGTCTAAAATGTCGCCTGAGAGATAGTAATTAAGTATAATCTTTGCTCAACTTGATTTAGCTAATCTCTACCCCATACATTCACAATGTATTTACGGAGATAATGGAGAAACAGCAACGCTTAAATAAATTAATGTGACAAATAACTCTCGTTGGCGTAATTATCGATAACTATAAAAACAAGTCGTTTGCTTGCTTGTTTTCTTTCATATTCAATATCGCTTAGTTCATGGGACGCGCAGATACGTGCGTACGTCCAGTATTTAAGTAAACCCTCTACTTTGCCGTTGACCTTGACTACAGTCAGTCATACTTCATCGAAAAACCCTTGAACTCGTTGTACCTTTATCACAAGCGACTTCATGTTTGACTGATTATAGGCCAAACATCTACATAAAATGCTTAGCTGTTTGCCCTTGTTCGTTCGTTGTGTACGAAACGTGTGCGAGTAGTGTTTGAGGAACGTTGCCTTCACCGTCTGCGTCCTAGAAAAATACTAGTAAATAATAAAACTCTGTAGTATCATGCGTGGCTTTCGTTTTCTGTTGAAGATGAACGTCAAATAGAGGTCCTGACGTCGACGGCACCAGTTGGAAGAGAAGCCGTGACAGCCAGTGGTCGTAGCAGCAATCCAAATAGACATCGTAAGGTGTTTCAGCCCTTCAGTCCATCAGCTTTTAAGATCGATGCTCCGGAACGACGCTTGTGGCGTATGGCGACTTCAACGCGAGGCCTCATTCTGTGTCCATCTGACACCGAGCCGGCGTCATAGCAGTCCAGCAGCAGCGACGAGCAAGCGTACCGGCAGCAGGAGGAGGCGTGTCGTCGACAGAATTGCCATGACCACAGACGCCACTAGGTCCATTGTTATCGTCGAGCCAGAGCACCGATAGAAACGCCAACCGCATAAGCGATAAATAATATAGATAGATGGATAGAGTTGGACTATTGTGTAAGTGCATTGTGATTACTATTATCATTATTGTTGCCATAATGGCCTCACGCGTCGTGCTTTAAAACTTTGTTTCCGTCTGGTGGCGCGGCCGCCTCTGCTGTTGTTGCTATTGCGTTTGCCTTGGTGATAAGTAGTGCCGGTCAGCATCGACGAAGTGGGCGAGTCACACGCACTTAAGAAGCTCAGAAGGACGGCTGAATGGAGTGGCGGCATCGCTTATACCTTATCCACGTACAAACGGGCACTTCTGCAGCCAGTGTTATGAGTTGAGAGGCGATACTCTCTTTTTGCGACCTCCTTTCTGGCGGCCTGAAGAAAAACTGACGCCATCCCCAGCAACACTGCGACGGGGCAACTAACAGGAGAGCTCAGGTTAGAAAAGATGACGGACGGCTGTTGCTAGCCGCAGAAGACGATAGGCCACTTTGCAATGAGTGGCCAGTTTCTGGTGGCGATTCGACTATCATTTCAGAAAAACAATCGGACATTCGCTATTGTCTTGCCGTTCGGAGCCGACACAGCCACAGGTACGGGATAGCTGTTCTTTTGCAAAAGCGTATAGGCGAGTACTACAAAGAAAATAATGACACCAGGTAGTACGCAAGAAGTAGAGAGTTATCGGTTTCGACGTTCACTTAAGTAAAAATATTTATGGCTTCACACTTCATGGGCCCTCTCTGACGTCTCATCTGCTACTACCATGTCTACCGTCCATGTCGAAGCGCAGTTTGAGCCGTTCACTTGACTGTGGAAAGCAGATATATTTGAATAAACACGAAATAAGGGAGCACTTAAAAATAATTTCAGTTGACTGACTAAGCGGCCGTATCGGCTCATAAATAAATTAAAAAAAAAAATAAAATAAAAACACGACATCTTTATGTATATAGGCATGACCTTTCGTAGAAGTATGTGGTCATACCTTGTTAGAAGCAATATCTTAGTTTTCACTGTAATTTTCTATTCTATGTAGTCTACGTATTCCATGTTTGTAAAGCATGTCCGCAGTAATACTCCGAGCGCGGACAAAACTAAGCGACCCAAAATTTAATTTGAACGTTATGAGATTTGTACAACAGCTCCGGTTTTTACGTCGTGCCACTGTCAGGAGCAATTACAAAACATTTTGCCCAGGGAGGCAAGTAGCGAGACCTTATCCTAGACCTAACCTCCCAAATGAACTTTCAACATAAGGATAACGTAGACTTGTTTCAAAATTTCAAGCCTGGCGGTAACCTGATTTTCCCTAGCTTCGATCCAGGATTCACTGAGGTATTAGGCATTATTCTACTAGACTAGACCTTCTTGATAAATGAATGAAAAATAGATGATAAAATACTTGGCCAGTACTTAACAGTTAATCGTCATTCATAGTGTGAACTTGCTGTGTATGCTGTTTGAGCAACTCATAAACCTTAACCCTGAGGCTGACGTAAACGCTTCATAGGTCGTAAGTTGGGTATAAGCATTTCTGTCCTCGTTTAGAGCGGCTTATCGTCTGTTTCTTCTAACCGGCAATGTAACTATTAATCTTACATAGAGTTGTAAAGACTGATGAGCTTGCTGGATGTACAAGTGACGACTTTTTCTAAGCATCTCTCAGGGTTGGGGCTGATCATCGATGTGTACCATTTGGCACGCTACGATCGTCGTTTTTCCTCGCTTATTTTCTACCCAGTCGTGCTTTTGTAACACCAGCATTTAGCCTTTACGCTGGGTTATATAGTAGAGGCATAGAATGTAGGACAGAAACTTTTGGATATCTTGTAAGTGATAGAGAGATGCAGTCAGCTTAACTGAGTTTCTTCATCGACGAAACACAGCCGTACTTTGAAGGCAACGACGACTAGCGCGTATATACAGCATTAGCGATCACTGTGTAGGATACCTGAGTTTGAGGTGTAACTGATGTGCGCACAGCTTTCCCAAAATGGCCGTTAGACAAAAAGGCGATTTGTTGCTATTCCTATGCACCACGTATTCTTGGCTAGGGTAAATAGCAGCACGAGTTGGGGCAGCATAGATACGACGAGCGAAAAAAGAGAAAAGGATTACTAATTGGAATAAACTCTGAAGAAAACGGGCAATTCTTATTTCATACAAAACCTTTGTCCAGATTTTCTCTTTAGACCTACACTTACAAAGGTGTTTTAAAGTTGACTGCAATCATAGGAAGCTTTCAGTATAGAGAGGAGACGCTAACGAATGGAAAAGGACTTAGGTTGAATGATAGAATAACTTGAACGATTCTTCAGAAGAAGATCTGCGGGATTTAAATTCATACATTTAAATAACGTTGTTCGAAAAAGTACATGACAGTCTTCATATTTGTAAGAAATCTATGGGTGACCGCATATATATAATGCACATAGGCAATATATTATAGCTGTACGCAAGAGATATTTGACAGTTGTTTGTTTAGTCATTTAGCCAGTATTGTTCCACGTTAAAACGACAAATTCGAATCATACTGAATTTATGACACCTCTTGCCGAACGGACAAAAGTCACCTGTAGTACTTCTATATAGAGTATGGAAGAAAAGTCTCTTCACAAACTGAGTCTTCGTTTTACAACTGTACAGTATATACACGGATAGAATCTACATTTGTCGAGAGATTTTTTCCCACCCTATATATATATACACGTGTGTATATGCTGACAAATAGAAAGAGCATTTGATAGACGAGGACCAACGAGCGCAATGATAACGCTATGAGCTTTACGACGCAGTTATAGAAGCCGGTACTGCTTTACTATTTTTGTTATCTGAGAGGTTGTATGCGCGTCTAAGTAAAGAGTAATGGGTTGTGGGTTCGATTGCGACAAGACCCAATCGTCGTCGACTCCACCAGCAAGCACAGCGCACGTTCATTACTGCTGTGCCCGCTGTAACGCTAAGAAGCAAGAGCGGCGGCATAGCTGGTGGTGACGGCGGATGATATGAGAAATCATTGACAATGGAGAACGAGAACTAGAACGTCGAACATCAACGCAAAACAGCCAACAAGGCAGGTGGGCAGCTATCCTGCCAAGTCAACATGGCTGCCAACGCCAAAAAGGTATGTATAGGCACCGACCACAGGTCGTCTTGTCGCGTCATCTTCGTCGTGAAAAACTCATCATCACTGAGAACGGGTGCCGCAGCAGCAGCAGTGGTGGCAATATCATCACATAAGCCAAGGCGCGTAAGCGACAATACCAACAAAAGGTGCTCGTGTCCCCTGGTTCTTATCGGTAGAGTTATGTGAAACAATGTCATATCATCTATGATACTATAATACTTATCCAGCCGATCGTGGTTGTGTTACGGTAACTGCTGGTTGTAGCAGTAGTAAACAGGCAGCGTCCGCAAAGTTACGAACACGTGTAACAGGAAGATTGAACAACATAAAGACGAGATAGGAAGCTTTACAAAGTAGGTGATACGAAGCCAATAACGGTAGGTCCACTAGCGACCGGTCACTGCCAAGCATGGAACCGTGCCCTAACAAAGAACACTCCCATCGTCTACCGGTACGATTCGAACCCAAGCAATTGATCAAGTTCGTGTCCGGACACCTGCTACAGTAATCAAATGACTACGGTACTGTTGATGTTTCCTGGTAGAACCCAATGCGCTCTTACTTGCGCATCGCCAACTGTAAAAGCCTAGCAACTGACTAAAGCTGTGGCTCTTACCAAAAGCTTCTCGATATGATGGTACTACTGCGTCACTTGGGTTTCTCGCAGTCTATCGCGGGCTTCTCAGCCGATAGAGCCTTTAAACTGGGACGAAGCTTAAAAAAGAAATCAAAAGGTAAAATGGGTGTCTGAATGCCACGGCAAAAAAATTATATTAAGTGTTTATGAAATCTAAGAGCCTAGATTTGGGCTATGTTCGGTAAAAATGTGGTGCACAACGCTCATTACGACCACTGCATCAGATGCAACGTTAATGGCAAACAAAGCATTGAACGTAACGGGAGCATCCTGAGGCGGGTTAGCGAGGCAGGGCTAAAATGTCGCTGAGAAAAGCTGCTATTTGCTGGTTACTCAAATATAAGCACCCTCTCAGCCTTATTATATTTTTTCGGAAAATCAAATACGTATTTATATACATGCATAAAAGGTAAAGGCGAACTAAGAAGCTGTGTCCAGACAGGATTTGTAGAACTAAAGCTTATTTCCAGTTATCTATACCTTATTAAGAATAGAGATAAAGGAAAGAGTGCCTGGGGATGAAGGAAAGGGACTAATACTGGGCGAAAGAATTGAAACAATGAGAAATAAGAAAATTTAGGCTGTGCATAAAAATCACCTCAATTTATCTTGTATAAGTGTTCAACTTCAATATCGAATCAAAAGTACTGATCGATTTTTCATTCATGATAAGAAACACCAACCAAAATTACTCTGATCATTGCGTCATCCTGTATTCCATAATATCCTATGCAGCGGAGCACAAACCGCATTAACCTTTTAGGTTAGTTTGGCCGGAGTGATACCGAGGTCTCAAACTATTGTTTAGAGATCAACGTCGCTGCACCACCGACCATCGTTAATTATAGACACCGTAATTTATCGTTTTAACCCCTCCAGTCGTGTTTAAATCACCATTAACTCTGGGCATGAAGAAACTGTAGCTGACGTCAATTATGGCGGTTCCCAAACTTGAAGACGTACTCGGCTAGAGATCTGCAAAAACGTGTACATGAAGCTACCATTTCTGTTGATGACTAGAGTAATGAAAGGATATTAATGATTTGTGTGAGTAATTAGCAGAGATGAAAAAAACAACAATAGAAAATTCTGTAACATTAAATAAACACGTTGCGAAGCAGATCTATGCATAAAACATTTGTCAGTATGCACCTGTAGTCGGCTAGAGAATAACTTAAAAATTAAGATAAGGAAACAGCGAAGAGTCGCTGATTTAATAGACTAATAAAAAATCTCTCTCTCTCTCTCTCTCTCTCTCTCTCTATATATATATATATATATATATATATATTTTCTTTTTTTTTTTAACTATATATATAATGAAGTATAATAATAAATTTAAGAAAATTACTAAATACGTGCTTAAGCGACAAAGCTGGCATCTGTAGACAGCGGCATGTTCGGCCTACTACACAACGAAAACGTCCTAAACAAGATATATAGGCATTTATCGTATAACCAATGCACCCAATATTATAAGCTCGATATAGTCCATGGTTTGTGCAAAATACATTTAGATAAGTACATACGAAAACTAGAACTATTTTAAAAATGTAAGGACCAGTCGGGCCAAAGTCGCAATGTTTTTTGTCAGGGAAAGGCTGAATTACGAGTGCCATTTTTTCGGCGATAGCGACTTCGCTTTTTATTTGTTGCCGATGGAGATAATGTTGTCCCAGAGTTGAGAG
Source organism: Varroa jacobsoni (assembly GCF_002532875.2). Taxonomy (NCBI): domain Eukaryota; kingdom Metazoa; phylum Arthropoda; class Arachnida; order Mesostigmata; family Varroidae; genus Varroa; species Varroa jacobsoni. The sequence continues at coordinate 16,833 of NW_019214544.1, forward strand.
TAGGCCGAAAAGTATCATATTCGCGTTAAGTAAACGCGCTACTAGTGACTATAAGCAGTCCTACGAATTAATCTATAGCTGCCTCATATAAACTTAATCTCATTATTTCAATGCATTTGCATAGAGAAAACACAGCTAAGCCAGTATAGCTGAGTCCATTTATTCCAGATATCACGCCGATATCGATATCTGTACCATAAGACATGCGTGATTCAATAAAGTACCGTTGTCCTTGTCATTTCTATGCCTGATTAGCCAGACAGTAATGTCCCACGAGAACAGAGTACTAATTCACCTATGTTAAATGACTATTTTCTAGAGCTTGGTAAAGCTATACAATTCTGTGCGAATCCGCATTTCGGGACGCCGTGCTTGTACAACTCGAACTGAGAGACTACCCAAATTCGTAGTCGTTATCGCAGATCTGTGTAGGATATGTACATCTTCCATCAGACCTGCTGTTGCAACTACATTTATCGCTGATTGCAATATTGTGACGTCGCGGATCGCCTAATCATTCACATCATCATGTTTCTACAGTAACACAAAAACCATTGCTACTTGACACAGGAAATAACTCACCAAAACAGTTAGTTGGAATTGCCCCTTTCGAGGCAAGCTAAGCTTTTCAAGCCGACAGATGGACCGACAAACCTGGCGAGAGCACGCTGAACGAACACTACTACCGTCGAGGCGATGGCGATTTGGCCACATACGTTTAGCGACCTCATTACGACTTGTTCAGCCAGGTTGACGGATGACGATTTCACATCCTACGCGTAGGGTACCGTACAGAACAAGTTCGGCCACAGGAAGACAATCGAAAGGAAAGTGTTTCCAATTGTTGTTTTTTTTTTGTTTCTACTTAGTATCCTTCAAGATGTGAACACACGAAGGATTAGCAGTAACACAATGATATGTGCTGGACTCCTGTCTATTTTATTTCTTTCTTTGTATTATGGTAAAAATGTGGCTTCATTAGAGCTTTTCCGGGCTTATGGTTAGCACAAGCTTATTTATTGGCACGCTTGCGAGGCCAAGGGATTCACGACAAGTATATTTTATCCGCCAAATTAGATTGCTTCACTGGCATAATTCTCTCTCGAAACCGTTCGCGTCCAAATGGTATAGTAGCTATATTGTTTCAGTACTATCAATCCAATTCCGGCGCACCATATAGCTCTGCTAGATTGTCTTCGCAGTAACCAGGACTTCCTGTTTCATCTTTTTACTCCCTTCGGGCGTATCCTCTATTTTTTAGTGTCCATTAAAGTATATGTACGTTGACATTGAGCCGCCTTAACGTCAGATCTATTCCGATATCTGCCCAGCTATTACGTGCCGAACGACATACAAAACTATACGTTTAACGTTTTATATACGTAAATGAGAATATCGCGCATCAGAACGATATCAATAGATTTGATGAGATCTCGATAGTGCGGGATTTGATCACATCATCATCATGCAGGATCATCTTCGAATAGAATTTTGTAACCAACTTCAAATGAAGATCAACCTATTGCTGTGTTTGAGAGTCGTTGTCCCATTGGTTCGTTTACCACATATATTGATATTAGGGCGTCACGCTTTTTAATCCTATCCTATCAGTTACCTTTATTCTTTATAGCAGCCCCTTCCTGGACCAGGACAAGATGCCTTAGCTCACTGTTAGTGACTGAATTTGCCGGTCGTACGTACGGGCGCCATAATGTCGACGGTTCAAAGCAGCTTTTAGAGACTTGTCGTCGTTGCTTTCGTTGCTGTTAAATTTCTCTACCTACTACCTACTACTACTAATCTCTACCTAGTAGATTCTAGTGTACTTACTACCAGACTCTTTGGTTTTCCACCACAACTCCTACCACCAGCACTATTCTAAGGGTCAAAAACTCCCTTATTTCTCGTTCTGACCTCTGATGAAATCAGAGCTATAGGTCCAGGCCTAAAACCCGTGTTTCCCGTCACAACCATCTCACCCCATCGCAGCTAGTACTTCTTTTTTTCGACTTGTAGCAGCAACGGCAACAGCCTGCACAACAAAGTTAAGAATTATCGAAATATCGTTCTCGTTGCTATAGTAGTCCTTGCACGCTTGTTCATTACCTAGGGTTGGTAGTGTGACTGGCATTGAATATTGGCACAGCGACTGACAACATCCAGATCTTGATTGGCGGTAGCCCGCTGCACCGTGCTACTGAAAGCTGGCCAACGACAGAGACTACAACATTGCAAGTCCGATCAACTGACGCGGAGCTTGATCAACAGACAGATTAGGACCTAGGAGAAAGAGGCTCAAGAAGACCTAAACTTTTACATCGCCTGATGCAACTCTTCTTTGACTCTACATACATAGTACCATGCGATACGATAATTGTAAAGGGTGTAACTAGAATTCGTAATAATAGTAAGAAGAAGAAGGGCTTAATAATAAGAGACCCGCTTTCTTTACAGCTAATATTTCAACACTGCCTACAACGAAATGGCTCAGTATAGACCCATTCCAATGCCCCTCTGCAATTGCTGAATGCAGCGAATTAACCTGCCCTAAAATATATAGCCTATTACAAATAGTAGAAAGAATCCCTATGATGCATTGAACACCACTATGAAAAAAAAATCGGGAGCCAAATTATTGATTCGTTTATTTTTAAACCTCTAACGAACTGGCGCGCTCTCCATTTAATTCTGTCTTTGTCTAAAAATACGTAGCTACGACGACGTGATAAACGTAAATTCTAGCCCAAGTAATTGGCGTTTAGCAACATTTCATTAGTGGCTTTTTATCTGAGATGACGACAGATCAGCCAGGGTTTCAGCCTGATAACTTTGTACTTTTCTACCACATTGTTACCTGTAATATGTATTCTATAAAATAAGATAACAGACTTAACTATAGGTTTACAAATTTGTTGGTAGGGGACAAAGCTGGAATACGTTATTTTGTTCACTTGAGAGACACTAATTACGTCCTAATCCGATACGGTCTCTGGGTGAACCTACCTCGTGCCTTCATAAGCCGAGGCCATTTAAAAACGACTCTGGCCTGACCAGAAAAGTTCAAGGCCAATGAAGAATTGTTGTACAACCGCTGGGCAGCAGTCCTTGTGGGCTTCCTCTAACGAGTTACGATAACGAAGCCCTATAACAGCTTCGATTGGTGCAAAAGGGTGGTTGTAGCGTTCAGAGTTAAGATTGAACTCAGCGAAATGTTTTTCTTTTTTTTTTAGGGGTCAATCCATAAAATTCGAGTTATTTCTTTAATTCTAAAGTAGAGATTCTAATTACTCTTTATTAGATATGGTCATCTACTAGAACAGAAATTCTTTACCCATATGAATTGAAAGCCAGTGCTTAAAGGCAAAGGTTTAGAGCTTATGTGCCTCATTGTTATAATTAACTTCCTTGTTTTAAGTAAAAATCTTTTTTAATTTTTACCAAACACGTAAAACTAGTTATAGGATTCTGTCAAATCATCCGTATGGGTAAAGACTGAAGCGCTTACTGATACTAGCATCATGTCAAATTTTAGCAGAATATTGTTTATTGTTAGTAGTTAACACTTATACCATGCTTTACTCATAAAATACATGGTATAGTCACATTGGAAATCACTGCACAACTTACTAACGTCGTTGATAATGTCGCTCACTATTTAAGTTGAGGCAATGTGCTATCGAAAATTACTTCGTTATGAGAAAGTACTTCACCATATTGATTGCTAAAGCCAGGAAAACTACTGTTGCTTTGTTTTAATGCAGACTGTGCACGGAATAATGTATTGGTAAAATCTGTTTTTATTGCAAAATTGCTATTTTCTGTATGTTCTAAATGATATTTGCATTTCTGGGCTTGCTGATATCAATTCATGGCAGTCGATGAGCTTATAGTCGTCACAATCTCAATTCTGCAAAGTAGACAGAACAACGTTCAGGACGCTAAATTTTGTCATACTAAACTGTTACATGGCAACTATCACAAGGTGACCTTAGCTCGATCGGTAAATGACGTAACGTTACGTTTCTTTTACCAGTGCCGATAACGTAGTTCGTATAGATGAATTTTGCTCGCAAGACGTATATATATATATAATTTGCAATGTATTATTAACTAATTACTATATGATCAAACTTATACTTCTATTATCAAACTTACATAACCCTTAAATTGATATTAAAATTTCTCAGAGTAAATTGTAATGATTTTGTGTTCGTATATCACATGACTTGGCGGATCATTTAACGTTACTTCATCTGGAGCTCAGGCGCTCAATAAAGTGATCCTTCGCACGTTATTACTTACGTGGAGGGGTGGGCTATCTTGCTAAGATCTTCTTCAACAATTGGGGATATCAGAACACGTGGAATCATCTTCTAATAGTAAGCACAGTTTTTTTTTGTTTTGGCTAAGGAAAAGGCCAATGATGCCTTCGGCTCACATAGCGCACAAAATAGGGTTTTTTTTCTTGTATGTAAATTCTATTATCCCGGTAATTCTTGGCCTACGACATTCCACAAGCGGTGGACCCACTTGAGGAAAATATCCATGTGCCTTTAAAGAGCTAGTGTCAGATGTATATGGGAAAGTGGCTAAAAACTAAGTAAAGCAAATTACCGCAGTGCAGAAAGCCCTTGTAGCCCCCCCATCTTAGTACTCTTCTATTTGAATAAAGTCAGTATATAAAATTTGTAATAAAGAAATTGTTTTATAAGTTCATTAGGCCGGTTTTGTTTAGAAGTAGGTCTCGACCAGACAGCCGACCCTCTATTATGATTTGTGTCTATACACGATAATACGTAAAATTTCAGTATCTACACTTCATTATGATAGCCGGTGATAGAATAAACAGCACACAGATTGCACACGTCGATGTAGTTTGTTTTAGCATATCAGACCTATACATGTACGGTGTACAGGATTGTCAAAGAGGTGATTGTCTCAGCAGGTCATATTAGTTACCATCAAACAGAGCTAAGTAGCGGGCGAGCTACTTGAGTCGTCCAACATAGCCAAAAATAGAACAGAATGATACAGCCTACAAAGCACTTCACTTCGTCGAAGGCGTATAGCTGACCGTTCCCGATGATGACGAGGGACTCACCTTGAGTATAAAATCTGTTTCTCGTGCTAGGTAGAACACTTACACTTCTATGTAATTATATGTATATCAGATAGGTACTTATTGCCTCCGAATAACATACATGTTAGCCTCAGGTAATAGAGCAATCAGCTGCTATGAGATACATACATGTTTTAGTTCTTTTTGATTTTCCAATCGTTCTGTATTCAGACTACAATCGAGAGTCCATTGTTCAGTGAAGCGGTTGAAGACTAAGAGTATAAACTAGGGAAAATGTGGCTCAATCAATTTTTGTCAATGAGTGATTTGGCTAAGCATTTGTCTTCGAGCACGATCTGACATCTGCAGACACTATGGTCTCCAAAGGTCCTGCACATGCATAGCGTTCATACTAATTTACATAGCATGAATTGTCCAGGCCCTCTGAAGCTTAATATCTTGAAGTAGTACCACTCGTTACCACATTATTATTCATAACATATAGCCGAGGACACACATTGTAAACAGCGAACTGACCGTTGACTGACGAACAGAGTAGTCGCAGCATCGCGGTACGATTTTGCAATCGATGAGGCTACTGCAAGTGTTACAGCAACGAAGTTTGCAGAACACTGCCTTAGTCAAGCGGTATGTATCGGAAGTTATCATAATTTTATCTCCTATAAAACCTTCCTCTATGAGAGAAAAAGGAAAGGATAGTCATGTAAACTACAAATTTGTACCGTTACAGCGGCCTACGAATTTTCATAGAGATAATACTGTACACGGTACTTCCTGTGGCGGTGGCCTACAATTACTGCGGTTCTAACTACAGCAGTTCTGGGCCCTTTCGCAGCCGCCACTGTGGCAAACGCATCACTGCTGCGACTTCGCCCTCAACAGACGACTTTCGTTATATTGTATATAGCGTGCATCTAATTAATCAATCCTTTAAACGACGTATTTTATAGCTGTGAGTCTTTTTTTGTGAACTCCCCCTTTGTACGCTTTACGGCCCACCGTCGTCGACGTTTATAACAAGCTCGTCTATGTAAACGGGCTTTCGTAACACCTAAAGCAAGTTGCCGTTCTTTTCTGACAACATATCGATGGAGGCAATAGAAAACGAAGACATTAAATGCTTTATGAGAGGGCAAAATAAGTAAGAAACAAAGGCCAAACCAAAAGAAAGCAAGGAGCTGACGCAAAAATTTGTCAGCTCATATAGTATATTATTACCGCTGCTTCAGCAGTCTTGACATGCGTGGCACATGCACATGGAGAATAGTTTTTCAAATAACTTCCGTTCGAAATACATACATTTGAAATTACGTACACTTTCATAACTACCGCTTAGGTTACTTTATTGTATAACTTTATAACCTAACGGAACTTTATTGTTAGCGCAGTAATGAAATGGCGCTATTTCCTTTTCCGTTAGTACATACACGCGTCTACTGGGAATATAAGTTGAACTGCAAAATTGGACAAGTTAAGAACCGTACAATGGCAGTTCTTACGTCTTACATCAACAACGAGCTTTGTTAAGTGTAGCCTTTAGTCCTTTGTTCTGCCTATGCAATCATGTAGCCTTTGTGGTTTCATTGAAAACTTTCGCTATAGCGCACTGTCGGCCGCCAGCGATGCCGAGCAAACGTGACTCTGGGCACGCACTCCTCTCAGCTGCCAGCCACACTAGACGGTGTGGCTGGCGATCAGCAGGCGTTGTTGCTCTTGCAAGCGATGACAAGACAGAACAAACTATTGAATTATCTGAGAGGGACGGACAATGGCGGCGGCAGCATCTGCATTTGGGGTGAGATAAAGTTAATGCAACCGCTTTTATCTCTGTATACGGTAAGTTATCGGTAAAGGCATGCTACGAATCAGGCGGGCAAAAAAAGAGACTAAGTCAGCTGTATATTACTATGTTGCTGATTGGCGAACCATTGTATTCTCGTGCATGGGCGTATGCATGTGTGAACGCCAATGTAAGGCCGGGATCATGTGTGCCTTTTGGGCGATGAGAGAATAGCTGAGCTAACCGGATTAGCGATGCTAGCATCACTTGTCGAACAATTCGATAAAATGATGCAGGAGTGACAACTCACACGACGACGGCCAACTCTGTAACACAGTTTTCAGTCATCATGTCCTGCTTTCCAAGTTTGAGCTCGTTTGATTTTACGCGACGTGGTCCTGCGATGGTGATTCGTACTGTAAAGGCTGCTAATGCCTGTTGGTTACGTCTGTAAGTGTTGACGCTGTGTGGAACAGCAGCGCATTGGCATACGATGCGCACCTGCGATAGGTTCGCAAGCGATTCGCGCTTCGGCCTGTTGGCCACATTTGTCTGTGAGGCGGCCAAACAAGCAAGGGACCCTTTCAGGACGCACACGAGGACGATTGGGCGGCTGCCGAGTACAGCGTATATGCTGGTCAACAGTTGCTTAGGCGAACGATGCAAGAAGCAGTCGACGGTGGACAGCATCTGTGTGTGTCGTTATGGCATCAAAAGTGGGTTTATTTTGAGATGCGCTTGCCATTTAACACATTATAATTCTGCTTAATGTTATGTCAGAGGTATCAGGCCTAACAAATTCGGATCGGAAGAACATGAACTATAATATGTTTGTATACGTACAGAGTTGTCTATCGTTCATAATACGGTAGACGATAGATCTATGACGTAATTAATCGTCGCTACATGTAATACCTGTATAGAGAAAAAAAGTGGTAATAATTAGTAGTTAACGATCGGTAAATATGATAAGTTTATTTTATCGTATTCATGTTTTGACATACACTATACCAATAGGGCGATATCTTATGGAGTATATCTAGAACTATTATCTATCTAAAAATGACATGGCTGATAGGATAGAACTCGCCGATGTCCTCGATGCGTAATTTGATTGATTTACGCTATAGTTAGTAATTGGCGTGGTTCTATCCTAATGGTATTTGTGTCCGATATTTCGGAGGGGCGCTGTTTTTAAATAAATCACTTCTGCTAATAGCTAGAAAATACTGCGGAACGCCAAAAACGTACCGATGCCAGCTACGTTCATTATGTTTTGCCAAGTTGAGAACGCATGATATTGGGTCACACAAATTGAGTGCGCCTTAAGTTGCAACTTCCTCGCTGGTAACCTTCAAGTTGACACTGAATAAATTGTTACATTGTCACAGTAACATTTCAAACAGATGTCATGAATGATATCCATTATTATTATTATTATTATTCAACTAATAACTTTATAGTCCTATATCCTCCGAACTATATAATCGGCAGGTGTAATGAAAAGTCGAATTTCGCTTGACGCCAATACGCTGACTCGATATCATCATCTTATTAAAAAAATTGAAGTTATAATTGTTTGTTAATTGAAGGCGAACTAACAGCTTATAGTGATAATTTAATTTGTTTTCCAAATTTGTAACAATTTACATATACTCGTATGTCAAACTCTGCTAATATGCCCTTCTGTTTTTAATTTCAGTAATAAACGAAGTGATTTGCAGCTCCCAGGCGGTAGATCAACTACTTAAGGTACTGACAACGACCATAACGTGAGCTTTCCCCAGATGATATTATGGTCATTTATCTTAGGTCAGGACATATAAAAGGCGTTTTGCTACTTCTAGGAAATTGCCAAAGGCCAATAGATTGGCTAAAATCGTGTAATAAACAAAACCGTTACAACAATTGAATGTGAAACAATTGAACAAATGAACAAACCGAACTTGTACCTGCCAAAAGAAAAACAATAGCAGGTACATTATTAGATTCAGCGTAGCGCGTCGTTTCGGCTGAGAGCATAACCAGGACAAAAAGCTACGGACACATAATTTGAAAACGTTCAAACTTTAACAATGACAAGATGCCAAAACGATCACGGCATCTTTTCATGACCCATTTCCTAATTTCATTCATTTCGATTCTCGCTCCTGTTTCGTCTTGCTTTAAGTAAAGTCGAAGTGAACGTGCCGGATCACGCCCGACCTTTTGTTAGACTCTATAACATAATGCAAATGAGAATAGCACACAGATGACCATACTCGTGATCGTAACCCACACCTGATAAGCACACGAGGGGTGAGCTACAAGTAAGCACACTATTACTTGAAGTGATAGCTTTTCATATCACGTGTGTCTGAATGTACAACTTCCATCATCTGTAATTGTAAGTGTCGGTAGTCGTCCTTTCTTTAAGACTGCTTCTGCCCATCAGTCTTGATACAGGCCAACCTGCAGAAGGCACAATATCTTTAGTTCTAAAGTTAGCAGAATTTGTAGATAGGTTTTGATTATTTTTACCGTCGTTCCTGTTTTTAAGGCCGGTCGAGTGGTCGGCGTATGGAGTTGACATCTATAACACTATTGTTGATGACGACCGCTAACTCAATCAGCTATAAGAGTACAGTATCGTTACGTCGACTTTTCAGTCATTTAGTACTCTACTGGACAGCTTCGCTGACAAAACAAGGCCAACTGGCGCTGAGTTGTGATTAAGCAACGCGACTTTGCGTCTTCGCTCACCGTATTCCCCTTATTTTTCGTATGGTACTTGATCAAAATAGACTATGGAATACAATACATGAAAGCAACGTCTCTCGTACGCGGTAGCGGAAACAGTTTACCCGCCTGCTAGATCCTGACTCACTGTCTTAGCACGAATTTGAACATGTTTAACTGCTTTCATTTCAAAGTTTCCTAGTCGTTCAGTTTTGTTTAGTTCTTAAGTTCTCCTTGAAATGGCTTAGAAAAAGGTATCGTTTAGACCGCGTACACTTCTATAATGCATGGTCAGAGAGTGACACAGCCACTCGGATCGCCAACAAAGCGGTGATACCACTAATAAAAGTGAAATGATCTTATGAAGCGATTACTTCTCGCTAGACGCTTTCTACTAAGCAAGCGTAGGTTCAGCTCCCTATTAAACAGTAGCAAGGACGCACCTTTATTTATCGCAGAGGTCTACGGATAAAATATACGAAATATAGTGAGGTACATGTAGAAGCTTTACTCTAATACGTTTCACTGGTTTTATTCACCGTTCACGTACCACTTTAGGCACACTTGTATACGTACCATTTATGTACGGAAGCACGGAAAAGTCGAACATGCGAAGAGCAAGGACAGTCGTTGGTTAGACAAACCTAAGCGTGGAAATATTAGATTTTGTATCATAAAAGACTTCTCACGCCTGTGAGACGCGCGTGTCTGACGTTGTACGTGCACCTTGGCTAGCGGTAGTCAGTGAGAAGCGCGTCGTTCGTCTCTGCCTTCTGTTCACGACTGCCACGTCGGTATTCGACCATCTCTACAAACGAAGAGCGTCGGTCGTTAGGCAGACATACATCAGGCGAGCAAGTGAACGAACCGAACGACCCGTTGCTTGGCAGAGCCACACACTCACGCAGGCCGTCAGTGAAGATCGACCGACCGGATGTAGGCAACATTTCCGGAGATCTGTCTTGGACTCTCTTTAAGTGAGTTCGTCCGTCCATCCGTCCGTGCCTCCTTTCATGTATATATAGCACGTAACCACACGAAAAGAGACTAGACTGTCCATCTACCTTTTTCCTTTTTTCGTCGACCCTGCGGGAACGAGAGAACGTGCCCCAGCACGAGAAGATGGCAGCACTACTCCAATGGCAAGATAACAACTACTGGTCCGCCATGTAATACACCATGTAAAATACAACCTACACCAAACGGATAGGGTGGCGGAGTGCGTACCGCAGCGATGTGCACGCACATACATACACACTTAGCTATGGTTCACATACTAGCAGTAATAATATATATATATGTATATATATACTCTATCCATTGGCATAAAACATCCGCGCGGCCGTTCTTGTTTTAGGCGCTGTGATGTTGGATCAAGTAACGTCAAGAGGGATAAGTGAGGCGGTTCGCTATAATGGTCGTGTTCGTCTATACAACTATGGAATAGCAGAAATCATTAGAGAGCATGAAACGATAGAATATATTTGAAGGACATGACCAGTAGACAGACACGAGCAGGAAAAAAGAAGGACGGAAAAAGCTCCATATGCAAACGGCACAGAGGTCATGCCATGCCAAGCTAGGCTGACCTTGCGACAGGTAACCCGGTAAGAAACACAAGTACCATGGCCCTCCTGTATTAGGAAAATTGTTTGAGAGGGTGCACCACGAGTACTGGATGCGTTCTTTTTTTTTGTGATTTCAATGCGATTTTCTAACGTAACTTCGACTTCCTGTTGTCACCACCCAAATTTGCTTTAAATCGTTAATGGCCTTTAGAAAACATACTTTGACTGGACATACAGCCCATAGCTATTAATCCTAAACCAATTAGTGCCTGCGAATTTGTTTAAGAAACAGGTCAAATCCGAAAAAGCTTGTTGTAAGCTTTAATACCACTTATTGTAGTCACAATATTTTGTCCCCGCATATTTATATGATATAGAGCTGGTCCTTAAATGTCGTCTCTAAATTTTAATAATTTTGTTCGAGATTCTTTAGAAAGCTTCTAAGTTTAGATCAGTATGTTACCGTTCAGTTCCATATGTTACTAGGATTTGTATTTGATCTTGATAACCGGAGTTACGTGCCAACATAAAATCTCTTATAGGACACAGTAGATTTGATACGGTATCATATCAGGCAGCACGGTAGATTGTTCCTAGCGGAAAATAACCATCATTGAGGAGCCATTTGGCTATCAACAAATTCAAATAAATACTTTGACCTCAGAGCAGAGAAAATGCCAAAAAATCATTTGCCCAACGGATGAACGGCACAAACATTTCTTAGGTTTTCGATTGGCACAGTAAAAGCGTACTTCTGTCTGCAGTTCCATGACGTGTTTCAATATCGCAGGTTTGATTCAGTGGGCACTGGCGAATTTCATCGGCAAGAAGTGTTCTCAGCTAGCTTGGATTCAGTAGAAAGCAACTGGCTTCACCTTTATTCCGAATGGGGTTAGTGCGATGCGCTAGAGGAGAGTTTTTGAAGATGTTTATATTCTCACACTCACGACCATCGTACACCGTACCCTGTCCGTGATCTGCTCTGCGAAGGTTGAGCCGTTCAAGGGCAATAGACCAAAATCTAGATCAAAAATAGATGTGAGGGGTTAAAAAGCTTCCGGTACTTTTTTTATCGCAGATCATGACTAAGTCCCACCAGCAGACGATTGATTGCCACGAAACTGGGACTCTGAAGTGCGTGTGAAAAAATTGCGCTCTAAAATACAGTTCACCTACACCTCATCGTGGACGAAAAGGCTAAAATACGCTAATACATCACATTTAACTAGGGATTTTGTACAAACATACCTGTATAGTGAATTTATAAAAACTAAAGCACATCAGCTCGACATTGGACATTTCCTGACTGTAAATTTCGTTTCGTCGTAGATTTCTGACCTGTCAAATGATCTCCTATTTGCATTAGGTCTAGCCGTTTGCGCTAACTCTTAGATCACCCTCAAATAACTGCGAGAGCCATTGGCCAAAGGTGATAGATTCGATTAGTGCTATTAATGTTTTAATGTATTATTAGACCTGTGTACCTGTGTTTACGTAATGTGTTCATCATCAATTGAGTTAATAAGAAACGAAAAAAAAAAGAAAAAACAAAAGGAACTACAATAGGCTTTATTTTATTGAAAGGCCTAAATTAACGAAGGCATTCATGACACCATGACTATCGACTATTCTTATTAATATACAGTGCGAGTAATCGATTGCAAAAAAAAAATCGGATATAGAGCAATGGCCTGCTGTCTGTATGGTAGTTAGACGCAATCTGTATGGTGTACATGGTGCACCAATGCATCGTATCCTAACAAAGGCCGGCTAAACGAGCGAATAAACACGCAAGAGATATAACAAAACGATAATATATATAATAGGATAGTAGAACAATGGAAAATCATATGAATCAGTGATTGAAGCAACTATCAATCCATCCATGCAGCCTATAATAACAGCATCGTTCTGGTGTGGTCGTGAACAGAAAATGCAATAGTGAACACTGAAAATGAAACGAATCGTAATTTCATCGTCTTTGCCGATAAACAGTAATCCTGCCCCCTCAATTGACCATCCCCTTTTCCGTAGACAGGCTTGGTCGGTTGTATTTATACAGTCATAACATTGTACGTACGTGAGTCTCAGTGCACGGTGCGTGTGTATTAGGGGGGCGAGAACCGTCGTGCATAGCTGGGTCGTTCTCCGTTATCAATGTTACAGTGAAATAGAAAATAAAATAATATACATATTACGATACTTGGTATTCGATCAAGCGTTAATTAGAGGAGCATTTATACACGCACTGGTAATTCTACGTCGATATAATAGCAGACGGATGAAATGGGGTAGGTTCATCTTCGCTTAGTATAATGTATAGCGTTGTACAACCCATTGACTTTTGCATGAATCTACGTTTTCACATACAGAGCGTAATCCTCGTGCTATGATACCAGTATTATTTTTACCATATACGAAAGTTCGAGGTGTAGATAATGAGATTATCGGAAAGTGAATTACTACGTTTGCCCAGCCGTTGAGTCTCGGACAAAGACCCAAGGCGGGAACGGGTTTGGGAAAACCGCACTGACTGTCGCTTTATGGAGCTAGAAGAAGCGGGTATTCTACGATCGCATAAGTACCATCGCCATAGCTGTCAATCGCTTAATTCTGGAGGAAGCGTTTTTTGGAGAAAATAACAATCAAGCAGAAGGGTCCATAATCTCATGATAATATGTCAAATATATTTAAATTAGATGACAATCGTTTCTACCACCTGCTATAGTTCACGTTACGTATCGATAACGAATAGCTCTTACTATGTTTTATAGAGAAACAAATTATTACGTCACAAAGTGCTTTTGATAGATAACAACACTTTTAGCCATTAGCTCTGATGCAATGTCCTTGAACGAGAACAGCGTAAGAAAAAGCCAGCTAGTCGTCGGCGTGACGCACTCTGGCGCGTGCCAGGCCGATGTGTCCGTTAAAGGCTGTAAAAGGTCTAGCTACGGCAGCCGGAGCTGACTGGGTCTTGTAACAATACGGACATCCATTAATCGCAATTGTTACAAACTTTATCAACGAGCTCCTTTCTAAGATCACGAGCTTGATTTGTTGAATTGAGCGTTAATTATACACGTCGATACGGCTTGAACATTTTGGAAACTCGGCCTGCTTGCGTCAGCGTCGCAGTGGCGTAATGCAGGCGATTGAGCACCACGGTCACCGTTTCTGTGATTTGCGCGTCGTCACTAATGGGTTTCTGTTGTCTAGATATGTTTGCTATCTAATATGCCAACACTGTCGAGATGTTATACGAGCAAAAATACAAATAGTGATGAGAGATGCCACTCGAAAATGATGACTTATCTTTGAAGATGTTTTATGATAGTTAGATAATAAAGCAACATAATGGCACAAGATACAGTTACGAACGACTAACAGTTACATAGCATATCGGTATCCTTCTATATCTAAATGGATGCCAACTGTGTAAATGACCCCTGGCGAAAAGAAAAACACCTCAAATCAGTCTCAAACAACAGAATAAGTACTCTTTCTCACCTTTTTTCTGTGGAAAAAAATCTCAAGTGGCAATATTATGCTCAGATAGCAACGTACTAACTCGGGCTCGCATGTGTGACGTAACAGCCTCGACCGACATAACCAAGTTATATATATATATATATATATATAACTCGTATAATTACTTAACTAGGTAACTTGGCACAAAATAATTAACGCGTTGAATTTAATTACTTGCTTTATGGCTAGTCGTTCACTGTTTTGTGTTTTTACTAAATCGTCTTGCACACGAGAAATAGGTGTGGATATTATACTGACAGATGGAGCTTTTCTGTTGTGTTCCTATGTATAATACGACGTTCGTGATCTAATACTTAGCACATCCATAGTGCATCTCTGTCCTTATTCCTCTTGCTAAGTTAACCAGTGCTCAAAACAGAGTACACAATCAGCTGAACTCGATCATGGCCCACTATGGCGAAAGTCTAAACCGTGATTTGTTCAACGCTAGCATTAAGCCCAGGACAGCAAACCCATCATATGTATATATAGGGGCACACAAGCAAGCGGCCTGTGCTTTACGTATGTAGCAGATACAAATCCGCTGGGGCTTTCCTAGATCGATCTGCTGAGGCTAGTCATTCCACTCCCATAACCATTGTAATCGCCATTACTCGACCAACTTTCTCTAATGCAACCATAACAAATAGTAGCGCTACAGACCGCCGTTTGACCCGTCGTCGTTCAATAACTCAAATAATTTGGACCCCGCTCATTTGTAGCAGGAAACAAGATCATCAGCCGGAAGTCCAGCTAGTCCATTGTTCAAGCCCTGCTGCTGTAGCGATACAGCTACCGCTCCCACGAACGCAGATTTTCCAAGAATAGCGCAAAAGAGAAGGGCGAAGGAGAGGGATCGACTGAGATGTTATAGTACGAGTGTTGGAATAGGGAAAAGGGTTCAAGTTATGGAATTAAAATACTTGGCAGTAAGTGGAATAGCGAGAAGCAGACCCCAACGCAGCCATTGCCAAGGTCACTCATAGGAGCGAAAACTGCCTCCAGTGATCGATGTACGGCAACGACTGTAAAAGACGGAGAGAACGATCAGTATGACTGGGCAGACTGCGACGGCGGCGGTCGAGATATCGACAATAGCCGAAATAGGGCAGTATTCCAAACTTCTTAGAGCGACACGACCCATCAAACGAACACTTCGTTATTGAACGCAATCAACGAAAGCACTGATGCGTGCTGCTAATTCCACTTTCTCTCCAAACTACCGTACCTGTTCGTCAACGCGTAACAACGATTCTTTTCGACTCGATTCGAGTACCAAGTCTGTTGTTTAATCGTCTTTTCTGACATAATGATATTGTCGAAGTTGGACTAGCAACAATGACAATATCGTATGCTCGTACATGCGTCTGTTTATCTATTTGCCTGTAGTACGAAACTGAAGCAACATGGAAGGCGGTAAAAGCGAACAACGGTACTAGCAGAAGTGCAGAGAGCAGAAGACAAATGTCAATGGCGTGATTCAGTTATTAATTATTCCTATGTTATACGATGCTTTTGCTTCCGATGCAGTCGTGCGCCGCAAAACTGCTTGGTCCTACCGGCGTTGCTTACTAGGCCTCACCCCCCGTTTCGTGGTCGCCCGACTTCAGTTCGTCAACGGCCGTTTCGGTTTGCCCTGCCGATCGGCCCTCGAAAACGGCAACGGCAGCGGCAGCGACGACAGTAATAGTTACAAAAGAGGCAACGGTAACTACTAGTAGAAGGAAATGGTGCTTTGACGTCTATAGCAGTGGCTCGGTTGGCGATTTCGCCGTCCAGCTGAACCTCATTGCGTAAGCCTTACTGCCAGTGGTTAAGGCACTCATTCTCCGATTAAAAAGCTGTTCACGTTTGCGCAGTAGCTACCTTCATTTACGCATTATTATTATTACAATAAAAAAGTGTAAACGACAGTGATGCCTACAGACAATGCACACTCAAATGCACACTCGAGCTACTCATTAGAATCAAAGGCAAAATATAACGTTGTAATGATAGTAAGTGATTATACTATCAATAGCTGTACATTTAACTGCATAGTGAATAAAGTTACAGCTCACGCGCTCGCAAACGTACGTAATATCCCTTCGTAACTAGAACGGGGCCAGCGGCGTGCGTAACTCAATCAGATTGTTGTCATGACAGCGAACGTTTCCTTACGATACTATACCAGTCGACGACTAAATGTTTGTGCGTTTAGTGCCGCATATTCAATAATCAGAAAAAAAGTATGTTATTGAATAAGCTTGTTGTTCATAAATGTGTATCTAAATGTAGGATTGTAAAAATCCTATAGAGCCCCTGGTTGATTTACAGTTGAAAGATCAGGTATAATGTCTTTCGCTTAGTGGAAGATAATTTAAAATCGTTCTTGTATTAATTAACTTTAAGTTTTTACACCTTAGTATATACAGGGTAATGATATGTATGTGTAGTTCCATGATATGCATTCAAGTTGCGGAAGATTGTAATGGACTATAACGTAGTCTGACGTTATGTATCATTCATATGATCATCAGATATATCTAAATTGACTTACATGCTACGTCATGACAGTCTAAAGAGCAATATTACCTCTAACGAAAAAATCCTACAAAACCGTTTTTAAACTTTGGGCCAGGAAAGCAGAGTCTATAAGGGCATACGAGGCCTAGACGATCATGTTCTACGACAGGAAATAAGATCCAACCTCCAAGGTAGACATTTGCCGACTTTTTGCGAACTCTTTTTTTTTTAGCAATTTTTCTTAATTTTTATGAACTAACCAGCATTTAAAAGCCAAAAGCACGGATTTTTTAATAATTTCTATAATTTGGCAGTCGGGTTAGGTTTCTTACTTCTGTCACTCGCAGGTATACACCGATCGGCTCTACGTGTACTGCATGTGGCAGCTAAACTACTAATAGTGAACGTCTGTACTTGTTTCGAGGGCAAACGCCTACGACCATGAATAGATAAAGTATTTGTGAGAATTTTTCGGCTACATTACTGATTGACTTCCACACAAAAGGGCGAAATATTCCCAGTGAATGCGCAACAATGGGCATAAAAAGGTAGACTGAGCAGAGCTCTATCAGTATCGCTCAGCCTACTCTCAGAAATTGGCGGAATTGTTATCGGTAGAACGTTAGTAGTTAACGCTACAATGGAACTTGTGCCGAGTTAGCATTGTAAGTTGATGTACGACGGGTCGTACTAGGTAACGCACAAGTCAGCTGCGTATGTATCATCTTTGGTAGTCCGCCAACACATCTTCCTGCCTGTGGGGCCCAAAAAATTTCTCTTAACAGCCAATCACACAGGAATACTCACAGAAGATGGTCTGTAACTTTGAATAGAATGAATGAGTTTCGCAGTTCAATCCGGTGCCAAATGCTAAAGCAGTACGATACTGCCACGAGAACTGTTACCTATACGCGTATGTGAATGTATGATTATAGTATTCGACCCAAGCTAGCTCTTACTAGGTTACGCGATTAATAACAATATTCTAATTTTGGATTTTTTTTCAAATTTTTAGAAATTAGGACCGCCTGAGTTATCTTAATCGCTTGTAAATTTTCAGGAATAATTTTTTTCTTCTAAGTACATAGAATCGATTCGTGTATACTAGCTTCTGTTACATTCGAAAAGGCAGATCTGGACTGGGCTTGCTAGATCACAACGATGAAAATCCCTCGCCACGTGAAATTGCTATTCGAAAGCGAGAAAAAAATGGTAGAAAAAAATTTTTCCTCATATCGAGCAAAAAACACGCCTACTGTATAAGATACTTTTAGCCATTTAACTTTTCCACCGAGTGTCACGACGGCAGTGGCTATCTTGGAATGAGCGCAGATTGCAATCTACTTGTAGGAAATACCTTCGTCATATTTTGTCTGAACGTTACTATGGCAAGTCGTAAGTGATGCGACTAAGCTTAAACGGAGCGGCATGTAGGGTAAGTTGGACAACGAGCATAATGGAACAAGCTGGGGTCAAAAAAACTGCCGTGCGATAGCTTCAACATACACAAGAAGTAAATTCCCAAGAAATTTATTGAACATGCTGTACATAGATAACGTCTTTTGCCAACGGAGGGAACCCCTTCAAATGTATTCCATACGCCATAGGCCTGATAGGGCCTATGGCGTTTCGAACTCGGTCGGGGGAAATGTCCCCACTATGGAACTCGAATTAGCGACCTCATTTTCACAGCCGGACCCTGAGCTGTTGCAATTATCAACACATATTTAGCTCTGCGTCTGTTTTATTTCGATTTGAACAATTGGAATATTTTTATTAGTGCTCAGACAAAATTTTTAGCTATGACACCATCTGCATCACTATCTCAAGGTCTTCCAATAATTCCGTTGCGACGAACCTCATTATTGGAAAAACCTTCTCATATTTATCTGCTGTGCGTTCTCTGTTTAGCCCAACTGGGTCGTTGTATCGACCTGAACTAGCGATCAGGTTACGTTGAAGGCTTCATCCGATAAATACAAGATATAGATGATTTAATAAAAGGGCTGTCCTTAGAAAGTCAGCGTTTCTATAGACGCATAAATAGTGTTACTTACCGTTAAATATCCATGTTAGGCAATATACCAGCTTTTTTATACGGTTTGATTATGAATATACCCTTTTCCACTTACTTACAATAAACACATGCACATTGCCTAGAGATTTAATATAGATCTTTTGTCCGAAGCATTTTTGTTACTTCCTTTATTAAAAAAAGTTCAACAGCACTCATTGTCCCATTCAATAGAGATCTCCTCAAGCTTTGTCTTGTGCTGATGATAGTGACTAATTGAATGGTCCAAGACTAGATATTTGTTTCTGCGCTCGTCTATCCTTGCCGCATTCAGCGTCTGAAATCCACCTACATTTTGCTATCAAATACTGCTTTTGTTGAAACGCTATCCTTCGAACTTGCAGTCTTTAATGTTGTCTGGGGGACTGCTGCTTAATCCACCTGGCACTAGACACGTGTCCGTTTTTCCTGCGGGCTATTTTTCGCTCCTTTTAGCTTGACTCATTTGAGCTTGTATAGTGTAGTAGTAGTTAAACCTATTTGTATATTAGGCCAGTGTCTATCGAAAAACCAGCGTTAGTATCTGCTATGATTTGAGTCTGCCTGCTGTGTACAATTGAAGTCAGTTCTGGGTATTTTCGCTTATGGTCCCTTAAAAGAGATCTACGTACTAGCAAGTGCCCAAGAGAGATCACGATATCGTCAACTTGAAAGTCTCGTCGCGAGCTCGGTCTATATCTAGCCGATTACTAGCCCACCAGCCAACCAGCTACAGCTGATTCACTAGTATCAGCATTGCCTTTTCTCGCTTCTGTTCGTTAGTCTGTCCTTAGCTATCAGTAGTACATTGTTAGCACAGGACGACTGATCCAACAGGATGCCTACTTCTATATTCGTATATAGGCGGTCGCACGGATCGTCTTCTCTATCGAACGCAAGCTCCTCAAGCCCGGTTCCGATCATCACGAGAACTTCTCCCAGTCCGCAGACGAGAAACAGGCAGAATCGAGAGCGCCAGTAAAATCTTGTAGGTAGAAATAGATATGGGCTTAATAAATAGCACCGATTTAAACACAATACATATACAAAGACGTCAGTGTACATAGTTTAGAAAATCTACAAATATACACAGAAGAAACATCTAACAGCAACGGCTGAGGCGAAAACGAAGTCAGGCGGACGGTTGGAATCATAGACTGTGACCATGTGTATCTGTGCGCAATACAATGACTTCATTTGACGATGATCTATACGCTGTTATTTTATAAAGGACTCCCACTATGATCCCAATCGTAACAGGCCAGTACCTCGGAGCTCTATTCCTCAGCCGTTCTACTCAGTCCATTTAGAGTGTGCATCCACCCATCCCACGACTTCCTGGTCCGATCCTATTATGAAAACTTCTTATCCCCTCCTCTGTTTGCACGCTTTCGGGTTTTTATCTACGTAGCGGGCTTCGTGCGACTAGCATGCGACCAGCGAGCGAATGAACGATCAATGAGGTGTACATCAGTAAAAATAACCTTTTCTTCTTCGAGACGCTTAAAGCGCCGCTTCAAACGTTGCAGCCCCTCTAACTGTTGTCGGCGTTTAAGAACCTTGCCGTTAGTCCAACATTCGAATGCTTTTTGAATGGACGTGGCCCAACAGTTTCTGAAGCTGTTTGTTTCCCGTTGACATCAACTGCTTACAGGACACTGCCATAGAATATCTGTGTATGTGCGAGAAAAGCAAGAGAGAGAGCGAAAATATCTGTATCTCTGTGGAACGCGCTAAGCAGAACAACTAAGGGAAGCGCAGGGGGAGCGAAAAAACTTTTCTGAGCACGAACCATTGTCGTCGTCGTTGCCGCCGTTGCCATTCTAGCGCCGCCACTATCGGCAGGATCCTGATAAGAATCAACGAACGTCCGTCCCTTTGTTCCCGTCATTACTACTGGTACCGCTAGCCGAACAATTTTGATGATCTGATCAAATTTCCCGTTTGGTTGCCTGACTGCTCGTCAGTTAATCTCAGACCAAAGAGCAGACAGCTGGCCACGGAAGAGTATCGGCCATCGGCCTACTAGTTTCAGTAGACTCGATGGGAGTAAGTAAAACAGCAAACGAGCTGCAAGAGGAGAGGTCGTAGTTTTAGTAATAGTACCAACCAATGGTCACTATGGGTTGGCTTCATTCGGTTTGACTCGGTTCGATTGGGTTCGGCTACTTCGAGCGTAGTCGGCCTCTCTGCCGCCCTGTAAAGCTACTGTTGGAGTAGCTCGACTTCAGGCGACCGAGCCAAGCGAACTGGGACGATCGCTTGGGTCTCCCAGCACCCCTTCCGTACTCGTTTACCGAAATAGGAGACTTCACCTGGGTAGCTCCCTTTTTTCCCAGGGACTTCCTAGATCTCTCCCTCGCCCTGGATGCGCTCGTTTGCTGATCGAAAGCATCCAAACGAACAAGTAAATCTTCTCTGCTCGCTCCGAAGGACTTTCAAAAGAGTTTGCAGAGAATTGACAGTAGGTTCGCACGAGCCCTGGGGGCTGGTTCAGCATCTCCCTGGCTAGTTGGTTGGAAAGGAAAGAAGACGAAAAAGGAGAAGGAAGATGTAGAATGTGTCCTGTTGTACGAATCCTGCCCCTGCTGTGGGTCGAAGTAAGGGGCTCTTTAAACCCCCCGAGGGTAGACAGCCTGCA
Source organism: Varroa jacobsoni (assembly GCF_002532875.2). Classification (NCBI taxonomy): domain Eukaryota; kingdom Metazoa; phylum Arthropoda; class Arachnida; order Mesostigmata; family Varroidae; genus Varroa; species Varroa jacobsoni. Next base: position 38,709 of record NW_019214544.1, read on the forward strand.
AACGGAGGGTTCCACGTTCTCTCTTTTGCCCAGCCTTTGCTGCTTTCCCGGCCCGTTCTCTCCCAAGTATCCTACGTACCCTTCGGAGTGCGGATCTTAACGCACCATCGGACAAAGTATCGCGCAGCGGGACGACGGACGGAAAAGCATCTCTTTCTGTGTGCCGCTGCGCCGCCTGTTTCTCTGGCTGCGGCTCTCGCTGCTGAAGCGCGTTGGATCGCAGCAGATAAGCATCCGTCCATAAATTAGGCACTAGACCGAGCTACGCTACTACTACTGCTACTACTATTACTGCCAGTAGTGATGCTGGTGGTAGACAGTATCATCCAGGCCGGCCGGCCGGCCGAAGAAGCGGCTGAATCCAACGGGGAAGGCGAAGTAAGTGTTGCACGCAACGGACAGCAAGCCGACACGGTATAGTACCACCGTCATTTCGAAGGCGGAAGCGCCATGAGTTTTCTACGAGCTGCAGCTACAGCAACGACGAGGCTGATACAGGGGCTCGACTAACCTTTAGTGTGTTTGCTACGTCGATCAGGAAAGAGTCCTAGACTACTGCTTCTAGACGAACTGCACTGAACGTCCCAGGCGAGCCAACTTCTGCCGTAAAGGCCACGCTTCCTATACAACACTATACGGACAGACAAAGGCAAGTGAACAAACGAGTGGTCGGACCTGTGGACCAGTCAGGCGAATATCGCAAAGAGCGGAACACATTTATCCAATTCTATCGCATCCCACTCGTTTGGATACAATCGGTCCGTATCGCATTTTCTCTTGTTCTATCTCTCATTTCTCTCAGAGACCCGGGAAAATCCACGGCTAGGGTTGGTTGGGATAATCTGAAGGCTCCAGCAGTCTTTAAGGCTCATGATATGGTGCTACAACGCTAGTAAACGATCAAGAAAAGCGGCTAAAGTAGTATATACATTGAATGAAAGTATTTAGGGTGACCTTGTTCATCAACTTTGTTTCTACCTTGCAGAACTTTAAATTCGATCAAATCGAAGCAATGCTATATGAAAGCTATCGGCGAATCATCAACCATAGCCAAACAATTTCTTTGTCCTTACGCTCATAATGCGTAGCATCTTTTTTAGTGTCTTAATGTACGTATCGCGTTGCTTTTTATTAGAATGGCATATTGTGTGCGTGTGTGTGTGCGTGCGTGTGTATGTGCGTGAGCGCGTATATTATATGTGGAGCAGGACACATTTCGAAAGTAGGCCCGTCGCCCCAACCAAAGTTGGTCGGGTAGCTCGTGGAGAATACACATCGAGTTCGTAGAAGTTGGTTGGAGAAGCATCAGATTTTCATTTGGCTGCAACGAAAACCGAGTGACGAGGACGACCCAAGGCACATCGTTTTCAGCCAAAGCGTGAACCACTCTCCTCTTGCTCTGTATATCTGGTACTACATGGGCGATACAAAAAACGAAATAGAATCAAACGCGATCAACAAAGCAAGCTGTAAGAAAAAATTGTCAGTCGTTTCTAGTCGGGTCTGCTTACTGCTTTTCGCTCAAGACCTCATGACAAAAACATCGTCGACAATGACGATCACTACTGCGATGACGCCATCGGAAGGCTACCGGACCGAACAAAGATACGAGGTCGAGATGAGTGAGCGGACGATGAGCAATGGCTAGATCGTTCCGTCCTCCTCATCGGCCGGTGATCCGATACTGTCATTCGATCCAATCGAATACGGTATATCTGAGACGGCCATTGACGGCGGTACATACATGGTATCCGTTTTTCATACACGTACAATCCACACCGAACTGCGTAGGAGTATCTACAAAGTTGTGTGTCAAAGGAAAAGACAACAGAGCAAGGACAAGACGTTTACAGGAAATTATGAGATAAAGAGGAAGAAAACGGCCAAAAAGGGTTTGTTGTCCTTGTATTCATGTGGCAAATTAGGTCCGCTGAGGGAATTAGCTGGATATTATTAACAAGATCAGAGCTTGTCTAGCTGTCGTTTAATTATGTCTCTTCGAAACACTAATGTGCAGACGTGGCGCATACGTGTCTACCATACCATAAAACAGCGCCGTCTACGATATAGAGCCGAGTGAAGACGTAGAAAGTAACGTGTCAGTCTACAATAGGTTGTAGCAGGATGTAATTTTGTAATCTCACATAAGAAGTGTATTTTATCCTTATGTAAGAGCCGTTGTCACTGAGGCCATATCAGCATATTCCGAACATGTTAACTTTTCGCTATGCTTCTCAATGCCGTTCGTTCTACAGAACTCCTGATCTGCATGTATATCGGCCATCTATCTACCGTGCCACCTATCTCCACGCTTATAGGATTAAATGAGTTACAGAATGTAAATTTCATGAGAAATTAACATTAGGATTGTTTTGTAGTCATTCGGCGATAGGGTTGAGCAAATGTAATGTAGCGAAGGATAAAGGGAGAAACATTATGGAAGAAAAAGGAGTGAAAAAGGAGCTCCGGTATTGGTGTCAAGGCTACGGGACGGCGGTAGAGGTACAAAGTATAACTGAGCTGGGCCTTGCAAAAGGCCCAATCAATCCAAAAGTCTACCGTGAGGGGCCAGAGACCTGCGGGAAGAAAGAGTTTTCAGTAACAAGTAAGTAGGCTCTAATTTCCTTTTTCATTTTCCCTTACCCTGACTCGTTTTTAATGTTACAGAGCAAGAAGGATAACGTCGAATATAGACAACGCTGGAAATGATCGACATGAGATCGGAACGTAGCACCCTGTCAAAAGGAAAAAGACGACGGAAGCACTGGTTGGAGATAAGCGGAAGACAGCTATGGCGCCAAGGAGGAAGATGCGTCTATAGCCAAGCGATAGGCGGCAAGAAAGATAACGAAAGAGATAGAAAGAGAAAGAGGCCGAGGTATGAGCGAAACTCACCTGCAGTAGCAGCCACTCTGGAGAGGAGAGCAGGAGAGGCGCAGGCAGCATCAGTGAAGATACAGCAATAGTCTGGAAAGAGTAGCAGGGAGCGGCCGGTCCAAACTGACAGCGCTAGTGCACCCGGCCAATGTCGCTGCGCCAGCCAAACTGACGTATCGGCTAAGGCAACCGAACTAATCCTTTCATTTGCTCCATTTCCGTTCCGAATGTTCGTTCAGTCGCCCGCTGACTCACTTCGTACCACCGTCACTCCTGTCGCTCGCTACCACCACCGCCCACATTAGACTAGTCGACTCCTGGGCTCGTCGAAAAAAAGAACGAAGACGCCAACAGAGAAAGCATGCCTGATGCGAAAAAATAGAGCAGCAGCAAAAGAACCGGAGTGTAGCGCAGTGCGCAGTCACCACCCTGTCCTTTCATCTTTGCCTACTTTTCGAGTCCTGGGACTGTTCAGTCAATGCCACGTAGTTGCGTCGACGCAGTGGCGGCAGCAACCGACCCATCGACAGGCGGTACCCAGTATGACGGCGGCGGCGGCAGTACCTCATAGCAAAAGCAAGAATGATTGCCCGGTCCGTAGGACTTCGGAACCCAAGAGCGGAACTGCGTCACTTTTCCGCTACCCATAGATACTCCACCTACGATGTTTATAGGGTCAGGCATGACGACTGAACCTGCGAGCTTACACATGGGATCCTGCTCGGTGGACGGGAATAGCGCCCCAACTTGGCAAAGGTACCGCCTGACTGTGCGTGTGATTTGCCTGTCATTTTCGCTGCTGTTGCTATCGCCATTGCTGATGTTAACATCGTTGTCGTTAACGGCACCGGCAGCAGTGGCGAAGGTCTAAGTTGGTATATACAGTAGCTGACGTGGGTATATGAATGTATATTGCTTGAATTGATATGGGCCTGCTTTATGTGGTTGTGGTAAGGCAGTCCGGGTTTAAATGGGTTCCCACTACTTATAAACCAAACGGTTGCAAAAGAAGAACGACAGTGCGCTCCCACTTACGGACCTTTTTCAATTTCCGGGTAGAGCAATTTGTATGATAAGCACGAAAATGTGCATCAATGCATGCTAATTAAATGTAGATGCATAAATACGTGTTTATAACGACGATGGATAAATAACGACCACGCAACTCTTGTTGTTTTGTAATATACTAGTCATTATTGCTCAATAGCACGCCATATTAAGTCCATTTGAGGAGTCTGACAGTTATAAACAATCCTAAAAGACATGTGGGCTTACATGTAGGTTTTTTGGTTAGAGAATATAAACGTGCTTGATGTTTAAACTGCAAAAGATTATTATCTCATTTTGTCTGAATTAGGTTGAAGGTTGAATATCTGCAGAAAACGTTAAATCAATCAATAGACGCCAGGCCCTGACATTTGTTTGACAAGCATCTACCCGTAATGGCGTACATTCACTCGCGAACCATTCATATATAGGGCAGCCAACACAGAGCCGGGCTTTGTAAAAGCATTTGGGACTTTTCAACCTTTGGATGCACCTTTATTAGACTGGTCAGCAAAAAACACATTAGGAACTGTGTTTAAGAACAGATAGTTATGAAATAGCGTTCTCTCATAGATGTACTTGACGGTACGATTCAGCATTATGTTTTTACGTCGAACGGCAGCCTCTGCGTAAACGTAGGCCAAAAAGGTCGATGTTGTGATCGTACGCAACGGTAGAATGCGGAAGCACATCGGAAATCCTAGCTCAAATCGAATTGAAAGGTGCCTTAGGTTGTTTACTTAACGATCTAAGCGAACGGATACTGGTTTCCCTGTTCTGCGGCTGCAGGTGCTGGCGATGTCTGTTGTCTGCAATAACACCTCGAGGACTATGCAGAGCCCAACAGAAAAACCGTATATTTGGGATGCAAAATTTTACATTGAAGCCCATAGATATGTCTTAATTTCGATTATGTATAGCTCAACGTTTAGACAGAATTCGTTAATCTTATCTAGTATTTTTAGTATTAACATTACGGCATTACTGAATAATGCTATTTACTGTTCCTCCTAAGCAGTTTGTTCAACAATATCTAGTTAGTGCTGGCCTCCTATTTATTTATCCTCATCCTAATTTGTGCACAAAAGAACTTAAAAAGATTACAAGATCAGCTTTGAACAGCGAAAATCTTGAAGTTCATTGAAGCGTGACACTGAATACAAACGCTGCGTGCGCCCTTTTGAACTTATTACATTAGCGAAGTAGATCTATGTAGCATAAAAATAACGACAATATCTTTCTTCCTCGTTAATCATAACCTTAGTTGCACGTAGTTATATCACGGCTCATTAAGTATATCTATGGAGAAGCTATACAGATATATATATGCGTAGACACTGATGTCGTCCCGCGAACGTCCAACTATTTTCCTCTAGTCTGATTTAGACCCACTTGGTTCCGTTAACCATCTTCGAAGTGCCCTTTGTTCGGCACCGTCACTCCCCTAGGAAAAAGTATCATCAATCATAATTTAGATGCTGCATTATTCCTACAGCTGTAAAACGAGTGCAACAGACTACGACGACGATCAGAGATAAAGGCTGGGAATGCAAGAGTCAGGACGGTGCGGAAAGACAGTGATACCGTTCGGTCACAGAACCACAGTTAAGCGTCCGACCTAGAGCGCCGCCACTGAGTCGCATACCGGTAGCGTTACTGCCCGTGTATACATGTATAGCACACACGCGCTGCGCTAGCTTTGTCCACTCGAAACATGGAAGCGTCACTGACGAGTCGACAGTTTGAGGTTTGAACCTTTTGACATCACCTGCTAAAAAGTGATTTTCCAGCGAGCGATAATCTAGCCCAGTTTCGAAGGCTGATTCAAGCCGACCCACCATTTCGGGTCCGCGCAAATATTTGCGACCGCTACAATAAATAGCACAATTCACCAGGCGGTCTTAGCCTAGAACTGAATTGAACCTTAGCAGTGATAAAATGATAGGACAAACGCGTTTCAGATAAACGATTGTCTGTCAGTTCGTATGTCAATTACATTACAGATTATGCCCAGTCGGATAGCTAAGCTGGGCCAACTTGTCCTGCGGCACACTCAAAATTTTTATTTTGCAAGGGGTGGGAATGCGCAGTGAAGAACGACAATTCAGCGACATCACTACACAGTAGGATTCATGCACTTGCTGGTTTTCGACGTGGCGTTGCCTCGACGCTAACCTGCGGCGGTATGTCCAAGTGTATATTCCGATAAGTGCGTTCAATGTATATATCAAGGTATTTTGTACCTATCACGAATGCCTGTCACTGGGTCTCTTAGCCCGAAAGAAGTGCCACTCGTTGTCCTTGTTTTGTCACGCTTGCGACTCGTTGTAGTAGGGATCGGTAGAGCGGAGAGATTTCTGCTGGATTTACATATGAGAGTGTTTAACGACGTGGGCTGAATAAAGAAGACGAAGAGGCGGAGACTGCGGCCAGCGGGTTTGAGAGCTTTACTAAGTGGATACATAAGGTGATAACCGCTGTCTGAGTAACGAGCTATAGCCATATGTAAACACACCACGAAACATATACTGCTACAAATACTAGACATAATCCAGAAATTCTGAAGGGGACAGAACGGTGCCTGCCACGGTTGCCAGCATTACAGCCAAATCGAAGAAATCCGTCTGAGTAGCAAAGATATAGAAAGTTCGAAGTAAGGGGAATGAACTGGCATGCAGACACTCGTAGGGCCCAACTACTTTTAACAGAGGTGTTTAGCGGGATAAATAGCCCGGAGAAGCAGGGATAAGGTGCCACCATCTATTAACAATACTAAAAACCCAGGAGGGCAGCGAAACAGTTCGAGAAGAAAGTAAATAGAAGCAAATGACTGTAGCAGTATAGATAGAAAACAGCATACGATATATACATGTACATATATGTATGTGTATGATTTAGTGTACATTTTGACGGCGCGTGTTGTTGTGGGCACGAGTATCTACGGATACAGTTGCATAGCTAGAAAGTCTGTGCGCTCTGCACGACTGTCTGTATGTATCGAACTACTGCGATAATGCTTGCACTGATGGTAGTGTGGGTGTCAAGCTCGGCTCTTTACCGCCCTAATACATACAAATTGTACACCTCTTTATGTTGACAAGAATTCGGTTCCAGTCGCGATTTGGGGATTGTACTGAACGACTCCACCTTTCTGAGTGGCAGATGGACGCCGACTGAAGAATACAGAGCGACCAAATAAGAACTGTCAGACTAATCATGCGTCTCCGTTGTGATGATAGTAGCGGTGATAGTATCCGCGTGGGAACCGAAGCCTGAGGTCGTCCACACTTCACGTGGCATAAGCGGACGAAATGGAGTCGCCTGGTATTGTTGCAGGATCAGCGGATCCTTCCCTGAAGGATAGAAGATGGATATCCGTCAGACGTGAAAGCCTATCTTTCCAATTTGTAAGCACACAGCAAGAACTCTCTGGATAGGGAAATAATTATGGTAAGCAACGCTAGCCTTGTGGCTCGCCTATTCTTACATTCAGATTGAGCTTATGCCAGGCAAGTCTTACATAAACGCGCGATGTGTTTGTTTGACAATAGGAAAACGCTTGGGAAGAAGCTTCGTCACTCTACTGCTGGTAGATCTACCCCTTTACTACCATTGGTTATTGTAAAATATTGTGTTTAACCATGCCCAATCAGACACAGCTAGAGCGATCGAAAACATTGTTAAGTCGTCGAAAAAAAACTGATAGTCAGTCGTAACAGGTTGGCGTTGGTGACGTTTGAAAGAAGAGAAAGTTGACGCCAGACGTAGATGTACTACCATAGCCAGAATGTTCTTCTTTAGTCTTATAATGGAAATATCTGGAAAATGAGTGAAATTTTTACAAAATTTATTCAATTTTTATTATGAAAAGCGCACAGATGCTGGCTAGGCCATAAACGGTTATACTATATATAGTCAAGATACGTTACCTGTATCTCTCGAAAATGGTTTCGTTTTGGAAATTTTGATGTGAAAACTGCTTCTCGTAGGGGTCGACCAGTTACAAAAAAATGCAATAATGTTATTGCAAAAGTTAAGCAAAATCAACCCACGAATTACAGAACCAAACATCTACCGCTAAACAGCTTTAAACTGTTTGAAGAAAACTGGCTACAAAAAGAAGCTCGAAGTTTTGGACGGCACATGAATTACGGCAAAAAAAGAAGTTACTCGATCCTAGTTCCATATGCACAATTTAACAGAAGTTCGAATCATCGAAGTCGAGTCATACTTGAAATATTTAATCACGAACAATGTGCGAAAAAAAAATCATGGTCACAACGAGGAAAAACTCCACCGTTTCTGGCAGAATCCATACTCATGCCAATGGAGGCGACGCTGTACGTTTGGTCGGATTGGACAGCAATCGCGCATTTTTAGTTGCTGTCACCGGGCAGGACGATTGACTCGGACCTCTACTCACAACAACTAACAAGACTGCAACAAACCACTGAAAAGGTAGACCGTGAACAGTGAACAGAAAAAGCGTAGTTTGCCACAGCCAGATGACGTACGTTTTTAGCTAACCGGCAGAAATCATGGGAAATTTTCATGCATGCCCCGTATAGCTCAGTTGTTGCAACATCAAACAGGTTCCAATCCGTTATCGGTGTTAATTTGGTTTAAATGAAGGAAGAAGCAGAGGTCACTTGTCACATCTATTCGTCCAGAAAGCAAAAGAGTTCTGCGGTGATGAGTTTATAGTGTTGTCAGGACAATGGCAGAAGGTCATTACTTGAAAGCTTGAGTTGGCTAAATTGGTTTAGAATTTAGAATAGAATAGAATAGAATGCTGTTTTTTCTAGATAGGTAAGGATATGCCCACTTTGAAGGAAACGCAAAAGTGATTGCTGAGGCATCCCTGCTGAGTCTAGCATCCGTCAACGGGCCCTAAAAGGAGGAACTCGGTATTCAATTTTGGTCAGTTGGCTAATCTGGGAAAGCCGCATGAAGCAGGATTTCTATCCTGTTTTTCAGACTCTAATTCGCTTACATTTAACTTGTTTCAGTTATTTTCAGAACATGGCAGCATATTTCCCAGAACGATTAAATCTAATATGTATTGCTGAGTGATATACCATAGCTTGAATGGGGTTACACTCCCACACACTGCGGTAGCCAAACACAGCAACAACAGTGTATCTATCCCAGGAGAGTATCTCAGTAAGGACTCTTCGACCACGTACGTTTCACTCCCATCGTAGACGGTGGTATCGACTGCTTTCAGCTATACCATCATAATATGCAATATATAATCAAATACATAGTAAACAATTCAGAGGCAGTGCACAGGCGTGTTTATTGTTAGAAAAAAAAAACGCCCAATTCTAGCTAGGTACCATAAATTGTACAAGCCTTATATACAGTTAGAAAAATAAGGGCTTCATGCAAGAACGAGTTCATTTGAGTTCGATAAGTGAATATATGGTGGGTTTGCGTTCGAACGAACATGCTCTCCTCTTTTTCTAATTCATACCAGCAGTGAATGATGCAAGTTATTTAAGACGGGTATTCTGAATGCGGTGCTACTACCTAAATTCAGAATGTCGAAATTTTCAAAATCGGGAGCAGATTTATGTGTGCCTTTGTGCCAGACTTCAGCTTCACGGACAGAAAACGTCGAGGCTGCTTCAACGGATTCGATGTGACGTTCAAAGATGTGCAACAGCACGTTGAAAAATTCTGTTCTCTAATAGTATAACTTTTTTTATTTAGCTAAATTGTTATACGGTAATTATGTGTCACTGGCGAGACTTGAAGCAGCGACCTCTGCTTGTTCCTTCCCGACAGCCGGACCCGGCCGCCCGAGCCATACTGACCGTCCGACCACACGTATGCTATTAAAACAACGTAACAGCCCGTTGGCCAATAAATGCATTGGATTTTACTGGTGCGATGAGGATATACGTCAGTAAGATAGCAAATATTAGATTATTAATTTACTAAGGCCTGCGTAAGGCGTACCATAGGGCATGAATAAACATGGTGAACACCCGACTTGGCCTCTTTCAGTTTATGGCAGCTCGTAACTCTTGTGTATTGCAGCTATTTTTGAGATCTTAGGAAGTCGTCTACACACGACTAGCACGAACACCTAAGGCAAATGGTCTTGCACATAGAACTCCTTTTTTTTTTTTGCCTTTTCGATTGGTAAAACGAAGCTACCGTGTCCTGCAGGTGGTCATTGGCCTTCCCTGCTACACTGATTTTTCGGTATTTTTCCTTAGTGAATCGGCTAAAAGCTTAACTGTTTGTTGCGCCCCCTAAAATGAATGTACTCGCTCATGGTTTCGAGCAAGCTCTACCCAGTCAGGTTAGGTATTGTGAACCAACAAGTTGTAAATCTTCCGAAAGAACTTGTCATACGCTGGACAACTACGCACATACTGACTGTAAGTAAAATATAAAGCTAAATGTCTTTTAATAAGAAACCTTAAAATATTATTATTATTATTACTGCTGTTTCTAACGGCCGCAAATTCGTATCTTAGCAATTCGGTCCTTGTCAGAAAATTTCCCCCAAGCAGTATGTACTCGTAAATCGTTACGAAAGATACTAATTCAATGATTATTTTTACAATATAGATATGATCTCGTCGCCCCTAGGCTGTCATTACCGCATTCTCTGAATAATGTTGTTTTTATTGCCGGAAATTTTGTTTTTTGCATTGGAAATGAAGAAGAGATGGAACGAACTCGCAAGAGTAGTGGACGAAGATTTGATCGAGTCACTTCTGTCGATTCAATAGATCTAAACTTTTTCGCGTTGTTGACATAATTTGCCCCACGGTTGGCGGGAGTGCAACATTCATTAGTATTCTAAGTGTTCTCCGGCCGTAAAGTCGTACGGATTAACCTGTAACCTCGATCAAGTCCTTATAGCTTCTTTAGGAAGTTATTATAACAGACTAGTAAAACACAACTATAGTTGCACGCACCTATTTGAAAAGTAAAGAAAAGATTTTCGAATCTAACAGATCTACCCACTAGTAGGTAATGGAGAAGGTCACGCGCATAGCACCTCACTACAACATGTTTTAACTAATCTAGCTGTTTCAACATGGTGAAACAACACCTAATTAACGTAAGTTCACTTTTACCTATAGCAATCTATTTGCATTACTATGTTTCACATGTACATGTCAAAGATAAGACTGAGATGAACAAATTCTATTTAAACTTTATGATAACAGTTATTACAAAACGTAATAATGAAACTCACAGTTTCCCACATACGTGGGACGAGTAGAAGAACTATGGTTTCTTCATTCGCCTGTAATTATCACTGTTATATCTTCAAGTCTGATGAGATCCACACGTTCGAAATGACGATACAGTCAGAGCTAGATGTTTGCGCAGACATTTCAAAATAATGAAGGTAATCTTCTATGTACATTAGTACATGTACAGCAGCAATCTATTTAGATCTATACTTTACCAACGTATGACTAAACTGACAGAGTTAAATACATTTACACGCCTTTTCTTGGAATAATTCCATCGCGTAAAGAACAGCCGTTTACAGGAAAAAAAGGACGTTTTTCTATCACGCTCTATATTCTACAGCGAAGGGAATGTTTTGAACGACAATTTTGACGCTAGTAGCCATGCATGCATGCATGCATTGACAGGGTCCTATCAGGTCTGTCACGACCGGTCGATAGGACGATAGAAATGCATTTAATTTTCAAGGAGCACCTTTTCTTGTGAGCACCATATTGGCCTACCAGTAAACTGTGTATCATTCTGTGTGTTGGCTGAAGTTACTTCAATTAAATTTACGTCATACGTCGTTGTGCCATATTACTCTGGATGTTGCCCGACTCTCGCTATAGCGTTTCTATTCCGCCTAACGCTTCGTTTATAAATACAATCCTATAAGGGAGACGCGACGTGTTATGGTGTGGTCGTAAGGACCAAGAGAACGTTTCGAATCGGGCGCATCATGTCAACCAGCTGAATTCCTAAGACAAATTGTGGAAGTTCGTTCTGTTGGACGTTCGCCCTACATTTTTATTAGCTCGACCAATCCAATACAAAACAAACAACGGACCCCCAATTGTAATAGCACTCGAGGCTAATAAGGGCACAAAACCATTCTATCGACAGCGACATCTTGTCGATCGCGGATAAGCTTCTTCGAGAAGCTTAGACAGCATACATTGGTGAGCCTAACGTTACGGCAAGCTCCAATAAATCTATCTATTCAGGCTTTCGATGGATTAGATGCGTAAAAGATTTACTTATAAAAATGTGCGAAAGGAATTGTTTCGAAATCGTTCGAGCGACATAAACTTGATGGTTATTTACGATTTCAAGTGTACCCAAAATCGAAGGAATACTGAAGTACTATGCATTGGCGGTAACATTTAGCTAACAGACATAGATCGTGTCCTATGAAAGCATCGATTTCGATAGCTGATAAGCCAGCGTCAGTCTGAGCAGAACAGCCTGCACCGCGTAACTCATTCGTTACAAAAGCAAAACGACCATCGTCTAGTATATATACGATACGCGCAAAGAGCGACCCAGTTGGCCCGGCAGCCTGGGACCGACCTCGTCATGCAACACACAAACTATAATATGATACCAAATAATGACAGTCGAGGAAGAGCGGACTGATGGTGATCGCGCACAACTAATCATTTCTATTCGGCTGTTGCTATCTTAGCGTAGGCGTTTCTTTCGTTGGCGTCGTCTTTCGGGGTTGATTGCGTAGTCGTTCGACGACGTGATCGTAGATATGGTCTGCATGGATGCAAATCTTTCTCCTCGACTCGGTCCGACCCCCGGCGGCGGCAACTGTAATCGTTCTACGGCTACTATTACAATTATTTTACAGCAATGGCTACCATTCGTAGAAGTAGCAGTGGTAGCACAAGTAGCATTTAAAATAGAGAGCACATATGGGCGTTTGTATGGCGTCCTTTCTTTTGTCGCATCATTATCACAATCATCGTCATGTTTCTCTCGTCTATGACGACAATGATGGTGCGATGTTGCCACGCGGTCTGGCGTCGATCGGCCGATGGCCCGTAGGCCGACTGGCTGTGTCGTCGGTTAGTTCACTAGTTTAACGTCCAGCCGATGGGCCTGGAGTGGTAGATCTAGCTGGTGGTTGTTAGACGTGTCGTGAGGCAATTAAGTTTTTGAGTGTCTATCACAAAGGAAGAGATGGCAGAGGGACGGGAAACCGAACAATGCAATACGTATGCATTTGCCATTGGTTGAGCGTCAAATATATAGGCAAGCATATAGCGGAAGGGTAAAGGAAAGGCAGCAACGGAATGAATCGCCAAGCCGAAATGACTTCTGTAGTAAACAACATATATACACACACACACAGGTACAATGAGCCATGACCTTTGGACTGCTTCATGTTTGAAGTAATCAGAAGGATGGCGCAACGAATCGGCTATTTCAGAATGAGTCTTGAGCAGTTGTCTGACCAATTGTACCAACCAAAATGCTGTTATGATACTGCCGGCCCAACGATGGCCAGTGACCTTACCGTGAGGCATGTATCTGGCATACGATCTGTGCGTGTACGTGTTCGCGTTAACGGGGTGGGTAAATGAATTAGCCTGAACGACAGCAGCCAGCTGTACTCGTTCCAACTTCAAAGATCTTCACTCATCTCGTCTTGCTTCCTCGCTAATTTCCTGATATAAAGGTCGTATTTTTCCTCGGGTTTAACAACAGTTAGCTACTGGTATATCTGTTTTGGGCTAAAATTTAGGACAATCTGACGTTTTTACAGAGTAGCTTGTGTAGCATTTGAATAACAATAATACAATGTTACACATCTGTGCGTTAGTATTATATATATATGGATATATAGTAGCGTAAAAACGTAAAGAAAAATATCGTTACTATGGCGGTTCATACCACAAAAGTAGCCCCACGTTCATTTAGCAAACCATATTACTTCAGTAGTGATGAATCCAGCACTATTTTGCTATAAATTACGTGATTGGCCCCTAGTTGTAGAAAAAGTTGATAGAGAAATACCTGCTGTTTGTTACAAATTGTTTTTCAGCAGAAGACTTCATTGTATCTAATTACCTAAACGTGTGGAGCATCATAATGATGATGACAATGAACGTGATAGTAGATAACTACAGAAAAGTCTGAGCGAAGCCCTACATTACTTAATTATAATATTTAACGTAAATGAAACTGCATCAGTAGTTATAGGACAATCACTGCAAATAGATGAGCAGAGAGGTGAACGGTATGAAATCGCAATCTATATAGAGAATGGTAAAAAAAGTATAAAATATATATATATTTGGTTCACTTCAACTGCTATTGCAACTGATGGACTAACGAGTCGAGCATACGTGAAATAATTAAGTGAAATTTCCATAATTTTCGCTGAAAGCGAGTCAGCTTCGAGACATGCAAGGGCGTCTTTCTGCTAAATATTCACTGCTACTTCTGGGTCGGCAGTAGGCGCTATTTTTTCTATGTCACCGATGTCTTCTCTATATAATGCATTTACTTTACGTTGGTTCTAGTCAGACTAGCAGACTGTTGAAAATTCGCACGTTAAAATACGTACCATATATCAGAATGGTTGCCATTATGAATCATGCATATCAACGAAAGCCAAAGAATGATCACTTATCTTTCAAACAGTTGCATTGATTTTCTTCTTTTTCTCGATTCGATTTCGTTATAATGACCCGCTGAAAAATGGGGGCGGGTATCAAAAAGCCAGCAATACTAATGATGTATGTAAGAAGATCATGAACTGATCAGACAGTTGCTGCATTACTATTGAAGTTTTGTTTGAAGTTTATGTGCGCTTGCTGCTGCTGCTGCTGCTGCTGCTGTTGTTGTTGCTATCGCTATCTATTTGCCGGTCTACGTTTCTGTCGGTCATTCTCTCCTGTCACGTCCTGCGAGCCCCGTCATCTGCACGAAGGGTTGCCTGTCGGAGTCTCCTGCTATTCATTGGCCAAGTCGGAAGGCGACGTACAAATTCTATGAGGTAATACTAGTTCGCCAGTTTGCTGGACTACCCGATGCCTATCTAACATCAACGGCGATCACCGTGAAGAGCTATATCGCTTATAGTCCACACAAGAGCTACGAAGTCGACGCCTGTGACGAACAGTGGTGACTAACATGTGTTGGATATTGATATCGATTTACGTTGCTACAGCCCCTGACGTCGCTGTCGTTCCTGTTCAGCAGAATTACTATTATTAGCGAATGTTGCTAACTACGGAGGTGAGTGGTCCACACAGCTGTTCGAGACCCAAGCGCACTATTCAGATGATGCCAGGAGATTAGCTAATACCCAGTTGGCATGCAGGCCGATGTCTCCCCTTTTTTTAACTGCAGCATGACGACAAGTCAGCTGCTATATGCACAGCACCTATATGCGCTGGCTAGAACGCTGCAACGTCGACTGACGACGGACTGAAACCGCTGGCTGACAGACAACGATCAGAACTGCACGGCAGACGACATTCGAAGACTTAGGCGCAGGACCAGAGTCGTCCGGATAAGCGCCTGACTAGGACCAATTCGTTGCGGCACCGATATTAGTGCTGGCCCAACTTCTGCTGCCCCTTGCGTCACATATTGCAACATACACACCCACACCCACACACACACACACACACACACCGGCTCATAAATAACGCAAAAGTGCACGGCGGCAGCAGCAGCAGGTAGTCCGCGTTGAGCGTTCCGTCGCCACTGCTGCTGTTTCTGCCCCCGGAAGGTAGGAAGCTATGCGTTGCGATTGGCGAATAAACTAACCCTTCAAACAAGCCAAAAAGAGTACGAACAAAAGCGCGAGTCACCAAGAGTGGAAGAGAGCAACGTACTATATATATCGGTTTACTAGGACACAGTTGGATCGTTCTCGGCTGCTACAGTCAGCGCAAACACGTCCATACCCCTATCTACTCTGTTGCCGACAGCAGCAGCGGTACCGAAGCGCAATCATCGTTGCGGCAATGCAACGCTCCATCAGTCATTCTAATCATTATTCGCCATAAAGCTAAAGTAATAAGTGAGACTCTTGCTTACCAACGAGAAGTTAGCTGTTGTGAAATACTTTCCACTCATAACAGCAACGCAGGCCAGCGTTCCCCATAATAATAACGAGCGCGGTTGAGCGCTCGTTATTATTATGGGGAAGATAGAAAAGGATCAATGAGAGCGCAGAAAGACGACCTAAAGAAAAGTCACACAGAGGCGGCCAAAAAGAGAGAAGGAAGTATTCATATTTCGCTAGGCCTTAAACTGTAGCGTAGAACTAACTGAGCAGTTGTCGATTCGATAAATTAATTACAAAAGCAACAAGTAGACCACATAAGTTGATGATGGTGACCGTGCAGCCATCGCTCGAGACACACATGTCTTTGAACAGATTTTTAGCGAGAGGAAGTTCAAACATCAGGGTGAGGAGTATAAGCGGCTTACAGAAAAACGGAAATTGCCATCGGTCCAGGTTTTGAAGTGGGCACGTCGATATCTGCAAAAAGTGACATGTAGTTGGCTCGATCTCGAGATCGGTTTCAGGAAGACCTGGAAAAGCTTTAAGGATAAGCTGTACAAACGTTTCCATCGGAGGTAATCGGCCCACCGAAACCGTTTTTTGTCCCTATAGGACAAACAGGAAGACGTTCCAATGGCTTGCGTACGTCTAACGAGCACTCCTGGTTGAGTTCAAATTTAGCGTATTCCTGGCAAACTTCTAAAGAAGCGCGAAATCGGCTACTTTTGCTAACTCTACGGTGGTTAGAGTCGATTCGTACGTGGAGTTGGCCTGCTTTCATACTGAAGAAGTCTGACGGACGCTTCCGGAAGCGTAACGAGCAAAGAAAAAAACGCCAGTTGCCGTTATTGTTGTGGCACAGAGCATATCAATGCGCAGGGATCGTGGGCAGGAGTGGGAGTCGACAACGCAAGACGAACCAGGCTGTGTTGCAGACAGCCCACGCCGTCTGTTCGCTATTAAAAAAAATGCCATTTTCAATGCAGAGATCATAATGCATCAACTAGCCAGTCCTCCATGGGTCGCTGTAAAACGAGCTTTGTAGGAAAAATGAAGGGTCTGTGAGTTCACGCTCAACGAAGACTTGCTATCTGAAATTAATCTGAGAATATTACGACCAATCGTACCAAAATTAGCTAAAGCGTTAATATTTCCACCTTGTGACCGAGGTAGCCAGACGTTAGTAAAACTGCGCACCCACTAATGACGTGCAATTTTCCCGGAAGAGGGCCTAGGTTGAAGTACGTGCGTTCGTACATGGCTTTGCCGTATATGTCCCTTTCTACCCCGTTTACCGAGGATCCGCGAATTCTCCGCTGAGAGGGGAGCATCAGTCTTGTTAAGTGACGTGAACAGCCGCTATCATTATGAACATTACCACGACAAAAAAGTGGATTTTGGTTGTCGGCAGGTCTGGGTGCCTGGGTTTGTCGCCAGACGCTCGTGCAGGACATTCGCGATCGTGTCGAAGGCCGCCAGTTGTTCTATTATCGGCTTGAGAATGCCGCCGGAGAAGCACACGAAGAGACGACGAGAAAGTTTAGAGAGGGTAACGTAAAGTAACTCAGCGCTAAAGCAGATCCGTTGCGGGATGAAGACATGCCGCCGGATAACCGTAGCCGAACTGTGACGAAGGAAATGTAATATTAATCTATGGGTAAATACACCTTGGCGGCTATATAAGGTCAGAGCGAGTGACTGTGACGCCAGCCGACGAAAAATCTAAGTTGGTTTGTTTCAATGACCCGTTTTTGTTCGGGGTCGAATCTGCCTTTGACCGACGTCTTACAAGTGTTCGGTGTTTCGGATCCGCCTAGCCCATATATACTAGATGTACGTGAACTGAAACAGGGCATCAAGTACATACATCGGACCACCTTGTTATAAGTAATTCATACAAAACGTTCGATGAAAGTGACGGCTAAGCTTCCTCCTCTTCAAGCTGGGTTCTCCGTCAAATTAGGATAGCCGTCGCTAGACGGCGATAAAAATTGCTTACATCGAACCGTTGGTAGTAAACGACCAATCAACGACAATGATCAGATCATCCATATGGGATATTCAGTTTATTTATCTGTAATAACAATACTAATATTAAGTATTTATCTGGAACGATAATATAAATGTGCAACAGGTCATTCTTATTCGTTTGAAATTGTCGCCGGTATCGGCTTGATTTTTTCAGGTCCCGTATCTAAGCTATTAAGCACTACCTCAGGCAGATCTAGCTAGATTAAGCTGAGTGTTTTCTAATAGACCTATAAAACGGCATAGCAGTCGTTTGTTAACGCTAAAATTTGGACCAACGATGGCCGCAGGCTCATATGGTAACGCACTCAGAAACGTGCGCTTTAGCCGTCAAACCACGCAGACCCTTTAAATGAACGATAACGACCGTAACTATGCAGCTGCCGTAAGGGATAGCAGACGAACCTACATTACTATCGTGATTACCTTTACTACAATGAAACTTATTACGAAGCTATTGCTTTCGAATAGAGAAAGTAGAATTAGTACGATCTATATTAAAATCATGTACGAAAAGCGTCATATCGTTGCCCTTTTCTTCTTCTTCTATTATGCTGGCGACTCATTCTGCTACCCAGCTATTGCAATGTCATGACGCATCCTTACCCCCTATACTTTACCCAGATAAGGTTCGTGGAAGATGATATTTTGATTCAGACGGTCCGATCGTTTCGTCTGTTACGATAGGTGTTGCTTATAAGTGTTACAAAGCAACAGCGTCACGAAAGATAGGCAATATCAACTAAAACAATTACGAACGAATAGCAACGCTATAATTAGACCTTCATTAGCTCGTTCTGACTTCAGAGTCATGAGGATCCAGGTATGAGTTTTGAATCCATTGCAGTACTAGGCGTCGCTGTCATGTAGCCACCAGTAAAAACGATCTTAATAACTTTGAAGACTACACAATTCGATATACTGATCACGGACATCGAGTTCTCCTGGGGTGTAAAGAAAGGATACCCAAACGCAGCTTAAAAAAAAACTTGCTTTTACACTGTTCTAATCGAATCTTTTACGTGACAATAATATTAATAGTTCCTTTGACGCGGCCCATGGAATGATCACTACTACGTTATTATAGATGTTTTTATATCATATTACGGGCTATAGGTTTCTAACAAATGACCAATGGGCATGAAATCGCCCATCCATCTCCGAAACGCTTGTTTATTAAATACGTACGATCTAACGCCATTTACTATCTGCAATAATATCGACCGCCTAATGTAAATTTTACAATATTAGATAAATTTGAATGAATTTAAAAAAAAAAAAAAAAAAAATCTACCTCGTGAATTTTCTATGTTATTTTAGTAAATTGATGACTCAATAACCAAATAGTAAGAATTGGTTGAATATTAAGAAAAGGTTACACTCCAAATAGTGTTAAATTAAATCGGTATACGAGACCAAGAAGCTTTTATTCTCTATAGGAATATTGATTTATTTCACCGTTGTGCCTATCTATAATCTAACAGAAAGGGAAGAGTTATAGCGTTTGAAATAGCTTTCAAGCTTCCGTATTTTTAAAATTTACTGCGATCCTTACGGGGAATTTCGAAAATCGAGAAGACGAAACTCAGTATCCCTGAAAAAATATAAATCCTAATTCTTCCATAAGAAACGAGGTCTCAGTTTAGAAAGAATACAGAGCTAAAATCAACGACGAAATGGACTAACAATATAAAGGGCACGTATTTTATTAGTAAGTCTATTTTCTCCCAAGAGAAAATCTGTTACTTCACAATAAAATCTCACCTTTACATTTAAGGCAATATTTTTTTTCCAGTTGTTTACGCAATGAAACGTTAAAATGACCATTGCATAATGTATCGTTTTTAATAGGTTTAACGTGTGTCAATTTAGGATAGTTCCCATAACGACTGTTGATTGCGATCATTATACGGTTTTACAGAGTCGTTCTTCAAGATGCTTTGAGCTTTCGAACTTTGACAAAATGCACTTATAATTCACTCACACGTCGGGGTAACTAAGACAAAGATTTTTTTTTTTTCTTAATTACTTTTCTATTACCATGGCAGATGTTTTCCTTTTTTTTTTTTGTTTAATCATCTTATTCATCTGGATACAGATAAGTAGAATTTATCGTATCTTATCTATTTTTATGCGCTGAAACGATCTCAGTCTAATACAGTATATTACAAATTCATATAGATTTTATTATGACCTATCCTACGTGTTCGGTCTTCGCCGTTTATATCTTTTGCTTTTTCTTGTCTATGAGCAGGAATCATTAAGAGTTGGATGGACAGAGCCCTTGATTAAAAATATGTTAATGTCACACACTACTATTAGCGTTATTGTTGTTGTTGTTGTCACTGCCGCCATGAGCAATAATTTCATGCTAATGTTAACGATCGTTAAGTCGTTCGCCAAAAGGAGGCTTGTCCGGTAGCAGGTGCGATTGCCGTTGACGCTGTCGCTAATCAGAGAAAATCGGATAATGGAAAGGTTTACACCCGAGAGGATCGAGACGAAATTTTTGTTGCCTTCAAGCATTGGCTAGCACCGACAGTAATGGTAACCCTGTAACTGTTTGTTAATATTATTCCACTTCTGTAGATATTAGTATTCTATAATGAATGTGGATATTAAAGTGTTAATGTCTTGATTTTGTATACGTATGTATTCATCTTCACCTAAAGCTAGTCCTGTTTATATTAACCCTCGTTTGTCGCGGAACGAAGAATGGAGGGAGAGCGTCAATCTAATCGGAAGAAAAGTACCTAATGTAAGGCATAGTCTGTTATGGTTGACGCTTTTTTCAGATCGTGCACCGTACGGTCGCAGGTTCGATTCGTAACTTGTATGTTATCTGCTTTATATTTTGTTATTGATTCCCAGCAGCATTTCGGCCGATCAGAGGCAAGTGGCTCAGTTAGAAGCATCCTGCAGTGAGACTGCGTCAAGCATCCAATAGGATATGAGTGAAGCAGGCGATCATATGAAGAGTCACTTCATTTAGGACGGCAACGACGAACGTGGGTGTTCTTCCTTTAGGCAGCAGCATGACTTTTGCGGATTCTTTGAGCTCATCTGTGATATATGCTATGCGCATCTACCATACTATACACATAGTGCAATACTGTCTAAGAGAAATTTAAGCTTAAGAGTCGCATGGAATACAATTGTCTTTCGTAATATTATTTAGAATGATGTGTGAGTTGTTCGTATATATCTTATTATATTAGACCAATCTAATTGGTAAGGTTATTTACCTAAGGTTTATTTAGAGTTTTACATATCTACTATTCTTCACGTGATCAACTAGGAGAGGAGACATAATTAATACCTACGTGTATTGGGTGGGTATCATTTGTACGAAAAGCACATATATGTATCTTATACTAGAACTTCCCTTTTTTATAACACACGATCTTGTAAACCTTTAAGTAGTGCGTTATTTAGAAAATCCACAATGATTTTGGCCTGCCTTAACCAGGGCATATCAGATTTTTACATACGCCTTACAGAAGGAAGTGTCAATGGATGCCAAAGAATTTGACACTGAATAAAATCGGCTTATATTGTAGCAACCCTTGGATGATCGCAGGTTGTAAGTTGCAAATTGTAGGTAAAAACGAATTTATCATTAATATGAACTTGTAATAATAGGTCATTCTTTTTTTTTTGCTAAATAACGTTTTATTAATATTTTTTCACTTAATCCTAGTTTGTTTTGATAAACCGTTGGTGTTTTACATCCGGAACTTCCTTTCAGGATGATGACGATGGAGATGGTTGACTTTCAGCTCAAATTAAACAAGCGTCTATCCGAAGATTCGTATTTTAAATTAATTTCCTCCGTTTATGAGTCATGTACGCAGATATGCTGCCACTGCACCGTCCTATCAAAATAGTTCAACCCGTATCAATCATATTTATGCTATAATGAAATCTGAGGACAGCGCAACGGCCTTTATAGTAGAGGCATCTTATATCGCAAATTTTAGAAAGCTAACATAGTTATAGGGCATTGAATATATAAGCCCCTATAAGTTTTTCTTTCCACAATTGAGGACGAAGCCTCAGATAATTTTGCTCGTGGGTCGTAGGAAATGACAGTTCCAATGGTGTATCACTCGGAAATTTACGGCACGACGTCTTCAAACCTTCGTGCGGCCCCTTGCTATAGCCCACTAAGAATTATCATGAACCGAGAAAGCGCAGGAAATCGACAGAAGAACGTATCTATATAAAATAGTTATACTGTTTTATATTATCGGTATTTTGCCAACAAAAGCTATGCTCACACAGCATACTACAATGATAGTTTTTCTTCATGTCCCGAAGTTGATTTTTTTTTAATATTTAAATAAAGGCCCTACTCTACGTCGACATGTTCAGAAAGGTCACCAGTCATGACACGTTGCTGGTCTGACTAAACCGTTTTATCAATAAAGTTCAACAACTCTTTTTTCAACTTTTTCGTTGCCAATCGTCAGCATCGTACCGGCGATCCTGAACAGTAATAATAAACGGGGTGCGATTCAATCTGACGTGACGTTGGAACTGGAACTAATCCTGTGGTTTCAGCATTGACGTCACGCTGCATCACACAATAAAATATATCCTATAAATGCTGTATTATATTCGACTAGGGATTCGTGAATCCAGTGATAAATTTGTTTGGCGGATTGTAGAATTCTTTCGGCAGAGAAGATTAGAAGCGTGAGTAAGAACCTATGTGGCCAATCCCCTTACGGATGCTAGACCCAACTTTTGGATAGGACGATTATTCAGGTGAGAAGATGTAGCGACGCGCAGCGAAAAGCATGTTGTTTATAGCTGGTCCTTCTTTCGTGCCGATTAACATCGTTGACATGCACAGAGATTGTGGTTTACCGCAGTTCTCCTGATGTGGACTGATGGACTATCACATTAGACGAGGCTGATTGGCTTGCAGCTTGTGAAAATACATATTGTTCCTAATAGGCACGTTTATGTCACTGCTTGTTCTACAGATGTTATAAATAAAACAGAATACGTCTAATCACAAATTATGATCATATGTACCATACCGACTGAGCAGAGCTCGAAATAGCAGTCTACCAAGGAAGAAAAGCTTAGCTTAGATGTATCACCAATTAATTTTTGAAAAATCCTTGTCACCTGTTTTTTTTTTAACCTAATTGTGGAAATGCGAGATAATTTATTGCGTAAGTTCAATCCGAGTATTTCCTTCCAAATGAATATCTAAACGACATGTGCAGAAAGATTATGTTAGGAATAATTTTCTATCATTTCATTGTAATACATTTTGCGCTCACTGTTCTCTAGAAAGCAACGAATGAAAATGAACCAAAAAAGACCCGACGATAATGCTGATTGTGATTTGGTTAGCGTATGAACTTAAATTTTCCCGTAAAATTAATTTCTTGCTTTGCGCTCTACGTTTCGGCGGCCCATGTGATAATGCAAGGTACACCTGTTATGAATGAAGATTTTGCCCATGTTCCTAATACATAGGAGCTAGGACTCGAAGGCACACAAAATTAACCTCGTTTACCGTTCACCATCTCTATCCTATCAACGTCCTCTTCCATCCATGGCCAACTAAGGGTCAATAATGGTTCGGCCTACTGCAATTCAATAACTTAAATAGCCGATCTTATAATCATAATAAATGAAAAGCCTTCGCCATCCTAGCTAGCCAAGCCTTCGAATAGAATAAGATGAATGAATCAAATTTTGACAGCTCAGCGCTACAAGTAGGACGTGGGTGAGATTTTGGGAACTTAAGACGTCTTTCGTCGAACCTCGAGGTAAAAGTTCATCTTGTTGCAAGCCAACAGCGTTTAAGCGCTCACCGTTAGGCACAGGCCTAGTGGTGGGCAGGAACCCTCGCCTAGGACAACCAATCAAGTAGCCAGCGCGTCGAGTAGCTCCTTAAAATTTAAGCAGCCAGCTAGATACAGCTATTCAATATATTTCAACGTATACATTTTGGCAGGCGCAGAATTTTCTTTCATACGATCGGTACTTTCGATTGAAAAGAAACAGCCAGTTAACGGCGTGAACCACGAGAGTATCGAAAATGGCGGCTCCCCACAGAGATATCGACACACAGGGCCATGGCAGTCTGACTGTTCCTCGCAATGTGTAACATATATCGCTGAACGTTTATTTACCCATGTGCGCCCACCAAACGAGATAAGTTTTCAAGTTTTATAGGTACTCATACAAGTTGACAGAAAAGAAAGACTTGCTTACTTACTTACAAAATTTCCAATTGCCAGCAACGAAACTAGAAAAGCACATTCAGCTAATTGTAACAAAATATATCATTCTGCTGCAGTTATTAGGCCTCTCGGGGAGGAGGAAGGGGAAGTGGAGGCTTACTTCAAATGTGCTTAATAATACAACTGTTTAGGTTTTATGAAGCTTACATAAACGTAGTGGTAATAGTAACACTTGTATTAGTTGGTCTGTTTATCTTCTGCACTATTCTACATTGTATATCTACCTTTGGTACGTTCTATAGATTAGCGGGTTTGTCCAGCTAGGCAACCGTTACTTCTACCTGTAGATTCTTTGTTACTGTCTTTTTTACATCAAAGTACATGTACAAATGAGGAAAAAAAGACAGAAAGAAAAACAATCTCGAAGGAAAGGTTATTTCGTAAGCTGCCGCCAAAGGTTCGTCTCCTATGTAGCCTATAGATCAATAATACTTTCTATCAATGCCGAAAACATCATGCTTGTCTATATCTTATATACGTTAATTGAATCGCCTTAATATCTTCAGACACAGTATCCATTATTATTCTTTGATTATTTATTTATTCTATCTCTAGCCATTCTTGTCAGCACCGATCAGCTTTGTCCTAATGGTATCAAATCTATTTTACCTGCTTACGTATTTCGTATACTTATTTAATCCTAGTTTACATTGATAGTACTAAATGATACACATGCATCACACGTGTGCGCTTGTGCGTTGGGCTTGTTTCCGACGCACGCTAATGGTAAAGATTCTTCGATGCTACGTTTTTCTACCTCATGTTGTCACTATTGAGGTGAAAAAAACATCATTTCATTAGATAACCTCGATCTGCGAGTATGCGCCGATGGTCCGGATCAATGATATCAAGTGGATGTGGTTCGTTCCGAGATCTGGTCGGTCTGAGAGCTCTCGAAATGCTAGCAAGTGAATCAAAATGAACGCTCACGAATAGAGTGTTCGATACATCATCATCATCATCATATCAAAAGCCTGTCCACTCAGTTGGGATAAATGTATCGGTAATGATGGCCTCGTTAGAACTATAATGCGGTGATGAGGATCGTCGTAGTCCTATAATAGCCCGATGGGCTGGTGCAAACAGTCAGGTAAAGCCTTCCCATATGGTAAGCCAGGACAAAGCGTGAATACGAAATCGAAAGGGAAATCAATGTACCGCATTCAATATTTCGTCACTAGTAGCCGCGTATTAAATAGACAACGCTTGAATCGACGCAGATTTAGATTAGACGCATAGAACGATCGCAAGAGGCGTTCGGTTTATGACCCTTCTATTGGTGCAATGGGCCAGCGAGACGAGGGATTCTCCGTGCCGCCAAATACAAGTTAATAAAAATACAGCCAGTCGAAATAGACACATTGGAATGAAAAGGTACAATTTTCAATCTACAAGCTTTTCCATAGTCAGAAACGAAGAAAGAGATGGAAGACGACGAAAATCTCACAACATCTGCGTATCGTTTAACGATCGGACGCCGTCTAAACATAGACGGCGCCTCTCGTTCTGATTATGAATCATAGCGTTATGATACCGACATGATGGAACTGCGAAACTTTTTTTACATACAACCATGATTCTGTCTATATATTCATAGCGAAGTTTTAGCCATGCGTAGTCAAGATCGAATTTTAATTACCCTATTTAAGGTTTATTGTGAAGCAAATATAGACTCATTGTATGTGCAGGATGGGTTATTTTAAAAAGCCAGATGAAAAATGACAGCTTCAAATACCATATTGGAATCACTGCGTCCATTGCAAAACTTTGCTTATAAGAGATCCTATAAAAATAGTTTTATTGATGTTTATTTCTTTTCTAATTTATATATACCCAATTGTATCGATTTGCATCCTGATTGACAACGTATGAGACAAGAAGCATGTCCTACTCATTAGAAATTTATAAATATCTGTACGTAGAAATCAGGTTAGTCCCCCCTCCCTCCCTTTTCCTCCACTTGTATAAATTCATTTCGCTCAAAGAAGACTTAAAATCATATACCATCAGTTCCTCGACGTAACGTTTGCACGTAGCTTCCGGTTCCGCCACAAGCGGTGCTTCATCTTTCATAAACACAAAGTAAAAACAAAGCAAGCACATATAGAGAAGATGCCATGTCAAAAAAGGCCATAGTCGCCCGCCAGCCTGAGTGACCGTGGACAGTGGCAGGGACACTAGCGCCGATGTTGGACCTACTCTATACCACAGAGAGATGACTGAATATACCGAAAATTCAACGACAATGTTAATGGAAAAATCTGACATTTTTCACACATCAGAGCTTTCTATGACATTATCATCATTGTCGTTGGACTACAGCCGTATGGCTGTGTCTTTCGTATGGGATCCCCATAAACGTAAGTAAGTAAGTTTACCTGAACAAAATTAGTGAAGGTTATCCTGCGTCGACCGTCCTTGTCTTCTAAATAACATTGTCCAAGCACTATTGAACAGCCTATTATAGTCTATCTAAAAAAGTCGGATTTGTGTCCTGGTGACACTGGAATATACCAGTAGGCATAGACTGAAAACGTTTCGGCTATCTACATAACTACAATGTAATTTTGTTAGATATGTGGGCACGTGTATAGCAATACGCTGTAGTGACCACAGTCAATCGAGGCCGCTCCACGCGCTAGAAGAGAAGGTGCGAATAACGCACAGGACGCAAACAGGTGAAGACGTAATTTCAGGTTGAAGCATTATTTTTATTATTTTAACGATTGATATTGACTTTATATTTCCTACACAAAGTATTGGGTCCGTCTAGCTTCGTATATGTTTGCACGACGAAGTAGTCATGATGACAGTGTGCTACCGAAAAATGATTTTTTTAAACTAGGTCAACTTTAACTAGCTTCACGTTCCTTGTCAATTATCGTATGTTAGCTATTTTGCTAACTTAAAAATATCTTCTCGAAATTCGATGACGGTAAGGTCCACGAAGTTGACACCCAAGCTTGAATGAATATATTCTGCTGTTTGGCCAGTATTCGGTTGCACCTGAAGGCTCAAGGCTATAAAGTGTATTGTTTTTATAAATTCTATTTAGATGTCCGTCTTGCTGCTACGAGGTGTCAACAATAGTCCCGTTATGATGCCACAGACGATGTAGAGCCCTTCGTAGCAAACAAGGGGCCGACATTCAGCGCAGTTCCTTTTATAAATATCGACATTGAGTTCTTTTCGTTCGCACGTTGTTCTCTAAAATGAAAACATACATCGCTGTCATTTGTACACATCTTTGTCGTCAAGGGTACAATGCGTAAGATTTATACTGCGGCGTACTGTGTTTACCCATGCTACGAAAATTGATACAGGGCCAGCTATGAGCATGCCGTCTCGTTCTATGTCATTAGAGCTGGGGTAGCCGATGATAAAGGTTACCAAGAACAACCCCAAGGGCCTGGAATCTAGGTAGGGGGTCGACAAGGCATTTCGTTGTGGGGTTGTGAGCTAGCACGAGTTTCGTCAGCCATCTTGGCGACGACAGCGGCACAACATTCCAATAGTACGTAGTGAAAGTACTAGTATCGTAGATCCGGCCTCAGGCTTAATGTGTGCGAGGAGAAAAGGAGTAAAACAAGCTTCTATCCCATATTATATCATTTTGGTGCAACTCCTGGGCTCTTTAAACTAAATTCACTACCCCTCTACCTATTTAAGTTCTCTCCGGCTACGCTGGGACGCAGCCAACTAACCATCTGGCTGTAAGCCGACAATAAAACATTGGCACTAGATTATGTTGCTAATATTACAGCGTCAGCGGCGGTTTCAGGAAGTTATTTGTCGAAATGGGCTGTGAACTTCAACGGAACAAACTGCCGCCATTTCTTCTCCATCAGAGGCCCTCTGATACTGGATCTCTTTGTTGAGTATGATGTGAACCCTAGTGGAGAAAAATCTCGATTAAAAATATGTTTTCTCTCAGGAGCTCGGTTTTAGCAACAATCATGTAAAGCTTGCATGCTCATGAAGAATACACAGGTACACAAAGCCACTAGTAAGACAGCTTTTGTGAGTGACCAGAGCTCCCTCTTTATGGGTATGGTCGAGTGACAAAAGGGCTGCTTGGACGACCGGAGAACCTGGCTGGAGATCTGACGAACAATGCCTAGGCCTTCACCAGTTGTCGGTCGCCGTCGGACAAAAAGGCCTCATAGATTGCCAGGTCCATCGCAATCGGCGCAGGCTGTCTGCAGGAAACTGTTTCGACGATGGCGGCGACTTCCGGCATCACAAAACCTTAATAATACTTAACAAAAGCTAATCAATTTGTTGGCAAGGTCCTGTCATTAGAGAACGTTGAGTCTAACTATCGGCTTTTATAAGATTCGCTGCTAGTCGTCCGAACGGTTTTTATTGGCAGTTGGACGATTATGCAGGCTCAAGCACTACTGTCAAAGGAAAATGCTCGATGGACAATTAACGCATGCGGAAGTATCTGCTCTAGTTTGCGGCGTTTACACTCAAACCATTAGATGAAAGATCCCTAACGAGACATTTATTTAACGAAGGCGATAGGCAGAGTAATTCGAATGTCAGGTCACTATATTACGTGGACACCGGAAGCGATTGCAGTGTAGTGATATGAAATGAAGGGCATGTCTTTTTTAATTTACGTAAGTTTAAAGTATGCGTTACTTCATTTGAGCATCTACTCACCAATTACAGATAA
Organism: Varroa jacobsoni; assembly: GCF_002532875.2. Lineage (NCBI taxonomy): Eukaryota > Metazoa > Arthropoda > Arachnida > Mesostigmata > Varroidae > Varroa > Varroa jacobsoni. The sequence goes on from NW_019214544.1 coordinate 67,630, forward strand.
ATCTAAGTAATGATTATTGGTAACGATCACCATTATATTACACGTGCCTTTTATTTTAAGTGAAGCGTTCCGTAGATGGTTCGAAGGAACACTTGATCTCGAATAGAGCCCCTTTTAACCCGTCAGGGAATTATAGTGGCATAACAGTACTATCCTTATCCGCCCTATAGAATTGCTAATATCTCTCTTATCTAGCTATCGAATTTTCCTACGTAACAGAGTTGTCGGATCAGAGCGGTTGCCTTCAGCTCAAAATAGAACGTGGGCAAATCGGAATCGCCGACGTTACGTAACGTCCTGTTGAGTACATGTTCGTTCGCCAATTTTCAAGCGGGACTTGTTTCAAGGGCAGGTGGTCATATATTGAGAGAGCACGGGACGACGGGCTATAAAAACTAGTCAGTCAAAGGCAGAAATGTGCTCGGTAATTAGTTCGATTACGATATAGATAAAGCGTCCGTTCGGCGAAATCACTAACAGGGGATCACTAATGATTAAATAACAGTTTGTTTTCGTTCCTCCTTCGCACAGTCGATATCGTCTTGAATAGGTGTCTTCGCTGTTCTCATACTAATCTCTATGAGCTATAGCATGCCATAGCGAAAACAATTATAGTAAAGATATGATACATTACTAACGAGATCGTGCGTCAGTAGTTCTTACGATGCTATGCTGTTATGCATAGGTCACCACAAAAGAGATGTAGCTAAACGAGCTGATGTCTTCTTGCAGATAGAATTTTAAAAAGAGCATCTATTATGTGTTCTGTAGTTGACGACCTCAGCTCGTGCGACTCGTATGGGCTTGACAGAGCGCGTGCGTTTTTCGAATCTCTAATCTCGTTGAGGACCGTATCATCGAGTTGGCGTGCTGCGAATATATCATTGATGAGATTACAGCCAGTGAAGCAACTAACGATGATGAAATGACTTCGAGATGAGTGTACAAACGCGTTCTGATGAGATTACACTGTCGCTATCCTCGAGTATGTCGCACGCAAAATCACAATTTATACAGAAGCCGAAATACCTCAACGCATTATTATATATCTATCGATCCCCTTTCTCGTCTGTCTGCTGCTATTTAATTTTGGCTGCTTCTCCGCCGAACGTCCGTCAAGGCCTTTCTCGGTTGCCTTCCAGTAGACCAAACAACAGCACTAGTAATTAGGTAAACGTCTAAACTGTAGAGGCAGACAGGCTTTCCCCTTGCATGCATTCGCAAAACTACGTCCTAGCTAATAAGGCACCCCTTGGGAAGCTATTCTACCATTGTGTTGCTATACGGCGCCTACGAGAGCTTTGCCTCAGCTGGACTCCTGACGTACTATGAACAGCTATAGCTTTGGCCCTGTTGCGCCTGTAGTGTCGCTGTTTCAAAAGCATTCAAACGATGATGGACTCTGAGCTGATACAGGCTGAATTATATTGACTGACCGCTGGTTAGTCCAGGTAAGCTTGGCTTGCACAAACTAGAATACTGACATTAAGAGGTCAGTAAGCGATAGATAAAGAAGCTAGCAAAGAGTTACGCAATGACGAGCAACATAATACTCAACTTAAAAAACGACCTTTGCGATCCGTCTTCCACTTCTGATCCTACCCCTTACGGAAGTAAAACTTAGTTTATACATGGTTCTCGACCAGTCCTTCGCCGGTCCATTAGCATACCATTGACGAGCATTCAGGAAAGTGTATAATAATGAGCGGTCCCTTGCTCCCTGGCTGTCTCTGTGCATACAAGTATTTCCAAGTCGAAACCAAGCCACGTCATGAAAGATCGATAGAGTGCGTACTCATGGGTATGTATATGTCTGTATGTACATGTCTGTGTGGGTGTATTGATAAGAAAAATCAGTTAAGCTTAGCTTGCTGCTTTGATTATTTGCTTTTGGTCGGTGCACCAAACACAAGGACCAAATCATACATGCATGCATGCATGCATGCATACATACATATAACTATGCCGCTCTTTTCTTTACCTCGAGTTGTTTTCTTAAGACTTTTCCCCAGCATGCTGTCCCTGATCTCATCAATGACTGCTGCCCTCGATCGTGAATCAAGGGAAACTAAAAAGGGCTTCGGTTCAATGACTGCGCATAATATTTCTAGAGCTATCAATGCTATTGTATGCACAGTCATGGATCAACATCGACGTTCATCGGCGTGGCTCAACCGAAGGAAGATTATCTGGTGTGAATGGAGTATCAGGGCAGATATTCATATTGTGACCCATGTGGAGAATCCTATGTGTGCCCGATACGCTGGACGACTTCTAGTTAATTTGCTTTTCAATTCCACATCCACACTGACACGCCAACGTGTATCCAAGAACAAAGTATATACTCGAGTACAACTGGTTCAGTTCCGTTGTTTAGAATCATTACGGAAGTTATTCTATTTAAATAAACTATTTTCGCTTTGCTTAACTTTTCCATAATAGTGCATTGCTGATCGCGAATGACGATCAACCGAGTGAAGTTCTTCGCAACCTACCTGGACAATACAAGCATTCAGACGTTTAGTCTGCCAGGAAATACGCATTAAGTTGACGTCAAACGTTGTAGAGGCTTACGCCAATGTTACTTGTGCTAGGCGTTACAGCCATTTAATAATGAATAAGAAAATTAAAAATATCATCTAGATTAATCACTGATTTGGAAGCATCATTGGAGCATAGGTGAATTAGAAACTTAGCTGATTCCCGTTTCAACTGCCCTTTTGGAATAAGCCCTTTTGAAAGTCATATACGCTTACGTTCGCCACCGAGACGCCAGATGTTCGAACACGTCACTGCACGCAATGCGGATATAGAATAGATAATGTATATTCATTTCAAAAGCAACTTTTAATTTGATTTGGAAAGCCATAGGGGTACGCTACACCAGATAATCGAAGTCTGAACCTACCCAGAAGCCCAGTGCGGCGTCGCGCTAAGAGCGTCTTTGTCCTGCCTCAACGCGATCAAACATTCTAACCTTCGACGGCTCCATCGTTTAACCGTGAAGTCCAATAGTCCGATAACCAATACCTTCATTTCTGTCGATTATGGCCGATCTGACGTGAGGCATGTCGATCTTTTTCCATAACGATAAAAGAGGACCGAAACTCTGCTCGAATCTCCAAATTCCCAACTGGATCAAACTTAAATTTGCTTTCCGCTGTCGCTGCTTTTCGCTTAACCTAATGTCTCCATGAGAGTCTCCCTATGATGCTTTAAGTTGCGATTTAGTTATAGTTCTAAACCTAAATATGTAAAATAGTCCTTCAAATTATGTTTTACTAAACCTTTCTATCATTTAGCTATTTTTCTATATGCTGCTTTCGTACTATTTAATATGTTTGCTATCGATAAGTATGCGTAACAGGTGCCTGATCGCAAGGATGAAAAACTGTTTTGATTCCCATGGTAGGACACATACGGTCCTGCTAGAAAAAAGTAACATAGTAGCATTCTTGACTCTAAAAATCGGAGATACCGTACAACCCATATAGGTATATCTTGAACTGCCTGAAGAAACACTTAATAGCAGCGCCGGACATAAAACTTAGGTCCATCTTACATATATATATATATATATATATATATATATATATAAATTGGAGTGGATACTATACTACAAAAAACTGGTGTTCTTCTTTACGGATAAACAATAGGCAGTAGTAACCAATCGTTTCAGCTTGTTCGGCCATACCTGCTTCCTTCTGTCGCCCTATAGCACGACTGCTGGCGCTTTACGCGGCCAAATCATCACAGCATCACAATTAACAGTGTCCCATTCTATCAGCAACCGCTTTTTGCTCTTCGTAATTATGCCTATGTATATCGCCGTAGTATCGTACACTGTCGCCAACAGCGGAGCCAACATCGCACCAGACGATTCAAATGACGTGGTGACCGTTCCTGCTGCGTTTGTCGTCGTTGTTGTTACTATTGTTGTTGCTACGTAAGAGTCGAACGAACAGATGAGCGGCCGTTAAATTTGTGATGCTTTTTCTTTACTTCGATTTCTTTCTTTTATTATCTTCGATACCTTTCTTTTTACCGTTACCGCTATCTGTCACTAGACTTTTTCCGTCGTGACCTACTCAGCGACAGTGGTAACGTCGGGCCTGCCGTCGTGGTCTTTCCTGTTACCCTCCGCTTCTACTGCAGCTGTTCATAGACTGATCTCCTGAAAGCCGTCCCCCGATTCTGCGTATACATATTGCCATACATAAAGTTTACAACAAGTTAACGCTTTTCTAGTCATCCGCCAGCGATCACCTCACTGCCTATACGTATTAGCGAACTTATTGCAGGCAGTTTGCACGGCTCTCCCGTGCCTTTTTCCCTGATTTCATGTCGCGTTCAACTGGGTCATAGCAACAGTGGGGCTTACCACGTTAGTTCACCTTTGTTCAGTCCGTTTGGGATCCGGTAATCGGCAGCGATATTCCGTTTCGACCGTTCGCCAGGTTCAAGCAAAGTGGGCTTGCGACCGCAACTGCGAACAACGGCTCCCCTGTTTGTAGACAGTGGCGCCTGCAGCGTCAGCATCGTCACTTCCACTGTAACAATGGTCCGTACCGTAACAATTGTTGTCCTAGCACTTACATAAGTTTAGTGTAGGTCTATCTGCCTGTTTATTTATGCCGTCTTTATATCCTTCTATTTGTTCGCCTATGCAAAAAATAGTCAAACACCCTGCGGTGGCTATTGGCGCCGTAACAGCCCACCCGCCAGTTCACGGCAGGAACAGGGCTAAAGTTCCCACCGGTGCGAAAAATGCAAAGACTACCTCTCTTGCTTTCTAACCCCCTAACCCACAAAGATGTAGGATGTGTGAGCGGTTCTGCGGTGCGTATTGGTACATGTGCGCGTTTGCGTATCGTGCTAGAAGCGAACGACACTGCTGCGTTATATTAGATCACACTATGTGACGCTGTGATTCTGCCGGCAGCAGCTATTTTTCTCGCACTTGCTTTCTCTCTCTCTGTAGTAGTAGCTATTGTTTGCCCTTGCGTGCCTGCCTGCCTCTCGATTACCCCATTCTGCTCACTCTGTCGCTAATTCGCCAACTCTGTTTGAGCCACGAGTCGCGAACAGCATGACTTGCTCTCGTTCCCCCCTGTAGTCCTCTGTGCCATAGAAAGTAGGACCACCTATAAATTCACTTAGTTTTTGATGGACATGTACGCTATGCTAGCATTGTTGTTGTTATGGATAGCGGTAAACAAAAGCTTCAGCGCTATTGTTCGTTATGTTATGGCCATTGCGAGCCAGTTTGGTCAGTGTGGACATCGTCATGCACCGTTCCGTATCAGAGTCTTAGCCTCTGTCTGCATTTTCGCTGTGGGCGATCGACAGAAGAAGCGCTCGTGGCTGCTGGTGGTCGTGCGGCCATTGCTGTACTGTGCTCGCCCGCAAAGTTGCGGTGTGGCTGTGGCGTTTGTTGCAACTCACTCACTACGAGAGAATGCGATACACAAGCGGTAGTTGCGAGCGATCCAGGGATCGGCCAAATACAAACGGGGTCGTTTTATCGTTACGTTCGTTATCCATCGCACCATATGGCGACTGCAATGCTGCTTCGACCGAAAACTGTGGTTGAAGGGGCACTTTGCTTGCCCACTACAAGTGCCGGCACCGACTATATAATCAGGCAATCTGAACTCTCCAGCCCGAAATGCTGGAGCCCATATGGTATGGCACGGCCTATCCCACGATCTAGCTCAACTTAACTCTGTTACTGATTCAACCCTAGCGAGTAAGGGCCCACTGATCACCGACAGCAAACGTCGACTAGCCCTACTTGGGCCGGCCAGTAAAACGGATGCGCGACGCCGATGACACTTACGACGATAGCGAATATAACGGTCGTCTCGAAACATATCGCTGGTCGTGGTCTTTATCGCCACAGGACCGTCTCATCGCCATTGCCATTGACACTGCGCCACTCGAACGTTGCGCCCCGCCGACTTTGCCACTGTTAATGTAATACAACCGTCATTGTCACCCTCCTTTAAGTGCCACAGCTGCCGATTTCCCCCTTACTTCCCCCAAGCGCCGATTTGTCCCTCGACCTCGTTACTCTGTAATACTCAGACTCTCGCTTGGTTCCTTGACGTTTGGCGCGTTGTCGCCTCATTGTCCTGATTAAAATAAAGCAAGTAAGCTAACGATGTGGAACAACTGCGACGATAGCTACCAAAGCAGCCAAGCGACTACGGCCGAACAGCATCGCATCGGTGAGCCACTAGTGACAAATGGCTATAGTGAGCGGTTGCAACGGCTACGAATCAACATAATATTTTCAATATAATAATATGACTAGTTTTAAAAAGACCACTGAACTAAGCGAGGCATTGTTTGACAGGCAATCGTTGGTACATTGCTGAGATGTTCATCGACCTGTAATCACATCGGTTCGTCCTACTGCTAAAGACTGTCACCACCTGTACAATCATAAAGCTGACAGCCAGCCGACGGAATAGGTTGCAGTGCAGATGGCTAAAGGCTGCGACCTCAATCTTCTCACTATTGTTGACAAACAACTAATTAAAAAGATTAAGCTTTTGTAAAACATCGCTTAGCTAAAACATTAATTTTAGAACGCCAGCAAAGGGTACGGGGCAATTTTCGTAACGAATAGGGCGGAGTGTAGTTCCTTTGTCCTGTAGCTTATTTTATCGTTGTATATCGAAAAAGGACCGAAAATTATTAATAGCGTAAAAATTGATTGTCGAAATCGATTTGATTTTGCTCTCTGCGTTAGAAGAGGAACCAGATTAACGAGTCAATAGCGGGAAAACAGGCGACGGTACATTGAAGTTTTAAAGGGGTAATCGGCGGTCGATCTGATAGTGAACCTACAACAAATGGAGAAGCTCAGCGCGTATTAATATATCTGTACTGAACAGGTAGAACACAATAACTAGATACACAGTTCACTGAAACGCAGCTCTGACTAAAAATAACAACGAAATTTGCCAATTTTAATCTATCGTAACAGATCAGAGTTCGTTGAGTAGCAGTCAACTCATTCTTATCAATTAGGCCAAATTTCTGGCCTGGTCTGGTAATTATACTAGCCGCCTTCAATTTGCATATCCTCAAAACAACTGAATCATTGCCTAGGACCGCTTTTAAACGCTGCGAGGGCAAATATTGAAAAGCACAATGATGTGAAATATATTAAAACTGCTGTAAGTGCATCTCTATTTGTCACTAGTTGGGATCTATCAATAGAGCAAAATAGTACTTTTAACGACAAAAATTTAATCTAGGCATCGACAGAAAGCAAACCTTCATAATAAATATTAACGAGCTGTTCACTTGTTTCTTTGTTTAGTATGTAGTCTGCGAGAGCAACGTTTAAATACAAAGTCTAATCTCAACGTTAACATGTCCTTTGCAGGGCTTAACAGTTAGGTCAGGCAGCGTTTCCGGTTGCCCTAGCGGCAACCAGCTGGTGACCTTTCTGTGTTGTCTGAGAAAGCCAGTTGACAATGGTTTCACTATGTCGTTCTTGTTTTTGCTGCCCCACGAGAACTCTGTGGTCGTCGACCCCCGTTGCTTGTTTATTTCGAAGACGGCTCTTTCGAGGTAAGCAAAGCGGCAGGCAGCTGATCAAGAAAGGTGCCTATAAAATCCAGTAGCGGTCCTGCTCTGTCTTTTATACTGTTTCACCCCTTTGTTGACTACTACGAGGCCTGCATTCGCATTATAGTCTGATCCAAAGCAAGTTTTGCTCTGACCTTATCTAACCATGTGCACGAAAACGTACAAATATATACATAGGTTATGAATGCATAGATTGTATCGAAGGCCGACAATATCATTTGCTTTTGTATCCCGTCCGTGTCGGAACTAGTAGCTATTTGTTACTTACTTTGTTGGGCGTTACGCTCAGCCCCCTTCGCAGTTCAGTGCCCTAACTGTCCGACAGCAATATCGTGACGCCCACCGTTCTTCCGACTGCACGCCGTCGCTACGAATCTTCAGCGATCATAGTGCTCTCGCACTTTACCCATCGTCATAGTACGGACCCGATGCCATTCCGGTCTGTAGTCTTTACGGTACAAACCTGGCGACTTCGTACAGGATATAGCTGCTTGCTCCCCGGACAGCATTCGTCTGGTCTTCCTTTTTCAGTCAAGTCTTCTTCGCGGATCCTAATCCTTTTAGGCTGAGTGCACCCCCATTTGGTTCCGTCTTTTAGTGCCGATAACCCCGTAGGCTACCATCTGATGCTACTATCGGCATTACCGGTCGCAACAGAGGTGGCCTCTCTTTATTGTTGAGTTGATCGGCGTTCCTCATCTTGTTACTTATCCTCTGCTGTCTTCAGCAGCGAGGACGTGTTGACGGATATATGGCCAGTCTCGAAGTCTGAGCATTTCGCCACTTCTACGAGTCGGAAACAACTGACGTGGCGTGGGCTTCGTCGTTGGTTGTTGACGGAAAATGTATCAGCTAACTCTTTTATGTTCGAACCACGTAATTTGTAACTATTCATAACGTACTCACTTGCTCATCATTTAGTTTTTAATGTTTTTTTTTAAGACTAATGTACTGGATGTAATGGATGCTTGCATGCGCATGTTTTGCATAGGCTGGGTATCGACGCGGACTATACTCTAGAATCTATCGAATTCTCTATGCGGTTTTTTTGCTAATTGGCATTGCTGCATCACACGATGTTTTCGACACTTCTTCTGGCAATAAGAAATAGGTAGTTGTCCTTGTTTATGGTGCAATTCTTATGAATGTACTAAGGAGATACACTGGTTTTAGAATTGATGGTAAGTATCGTATATTTAAGCGTAAAGAGAACTTTTTTTTTATATTCAAGTTGGAATACGACAGACAATATCGTGGTAATTCGTCAGCGGAACTTTCAACATAACCAAATACCCCGATCCTATTGTAGCTTCCTGTTCTTGATAACTTGCTTGATAAACGTGTTTAATTCATCCCTGTGAACATAATTGCAGTTATTCAACTAGATTACAACAGTAATACGAACATGTCTGCAAATCTGCACTCACGGAATCCTAGATAGGTAGCATATGTATTTGCCTAGATTACTAGGATCAAAAATAGAAAAGAAATATCAGAAGTGAACGCTGTATACTCAGCCCTCTGAGGACGTAGATGCCGAAAAGATCTTCTATTCTCATTGTTGAGGTTCGACACAGAGTTTCTCTGTTATCATCCCGTTCTGACTCGTGGGGTGTATTAGTCCGATAGCGCTAATATTGCGAAACTGCTGACTTCACCAAAACGCACTATAGTCAGGGAGCGCTGCATCTGTCTCAGTGAATCTAACTTTTTTTATGTCTTTTCAAAAGTGCCTGCTGTTAGACAATATGGCGAAGTTTGATCAATACAGGCCTGTTATTTATGTATGTATGATAAAAACTAATAATATTGCTACCTATTTCACGATAAACGCGACACCTCAGCTGCTGCTATTGGGTTGAACGATAAGTCCGTCTCGTTATTATTTATGCTCTCTCCTATTTGATTTTGTTTTTGGCTGTTTATTGCCGCAGTCGAGCGTTACATCGAAGAGTTCTTCCTTTACTCTAAGGTATGACATAGTCATCGTTCTAATCGGATCATGAACTCTGACTTCGGGCTCCAGTAATGGCCATGTTAGATGAAGAAGAAGAGCTGGACCTAATCGCTAGTGTCATTAATCTACAAAAGGAACCTAGAATATTTGTACACAGCAAGGTTCCACATCTATTCAATAATAACTATCTTCAAAGATTGAGCACAATGCAGTTTTGGATCGAAGATGCTTTTTGAGTTTTGAAAGTTATTTTTGATTTACACTGTCAGCTACCAAATTGCGTTCTACATGTCAAATCTATTTTCACTTATTCCGACAGCTTGTAGAACTCAGTTAAGGAAGACAGACAAATAACGAAAATGGTATCCGATACATTCGTATCCAAAATCAATTAAAAGATAGCTCTCCAAGAGCCCTCCAAAACAATGACACGTGCAATGCTTGTTTGTAGCCATCGGCACACGAGGAGACTCAAAGTAAACGCAAGTATCAAACGCTCGATAAAGCTCAGTTGAGAACCTATATTTTGTGATTACCGCAAACAGATTAATTAACTGTTGCCCCCCCCCCCCCCCCCGACTATCTATTATCAGCTAATCTCTATATATAATAACAACAATAATATCTAAGCTATATCTCAATGTACAGTAGATCATTCGGCTACAATAGCAGAGCGGGTTGGGTTGTGCAGATTATTCCGCTTCAATTAGCGATGTATGTTAACAACGACGGCGAACCAACTGTCGTTGCCTGTCGTCTTGGCCTGTGCCTGTTAGGCTAATTGCCGTTAGCCTGCTGGCCAACACGCATGAGGCTATGTGACCTACTGCGTGTACCGAAATTGGTTTCATACATGGCAACGCTTGCTCTCTACCCGCACACATTTACCTCCAATACAGCCGCTTGCCAGAATATTGTCACGATGCGTGAAAGCAAATAATCTTCATCCATGAAGCGAATATACACATATAGGCCTCCTGGACCAGGCCCTCGATACAGGAAAGTTCTGAAAAACGGATGAAGAATGACGATATAAAGAGAAGCGCAAGAGCTGGCTGTTGAAACTATCTAGGCTAATATCATATGGAGTAGTTAGGCAGACAGAAATTAAGTTACCCTAAAAGTTGCTGGAGCCACCATTTTCACCAACCATTCATGGAGTCCACTCAACGATTACTCGAAATTACCTTACGCTCGAATCCGGCAGGCTACAATAACGAGTGGGTGATGGCAACGAAATAAATGAAGAGATGAGGACGTGTACGTGTGTTCCCCTGTCTGTCTTTGCGAGTTTTCGACGCCATTTATGTGTTGCGCTTTTTTTTCGCGTAGCTTGCTTGTAGTGTAGGATGTGCATGAGCGGGACAAGCGGCCTAGACTATAGTATGGATGTGATAGAAGTTAATATATATACAAATAGACTGAAAGGAAGAGGAAAACAGGTAATTAGCGTGTGAATACTAGAAAGTGAGATCTAGACGAAGCAGCTGATGTGGAAACGCGTTAACATTGTTATGTTGGCTTGATGCTGGCTAGGGGCTTAAATCGATGTCTCTTTGTGCTGACATTTTGTATAAGACACATTGCTCATTTATCAAGACTTGTGACGCAGCATCGGCCTGCATATAAATGGCTTGTCTGTCAGTATGTCTACGACTTTCATTCGCCACAGAGTAGAGGAAGCCTATCTGCTCAGATATCTGTATACGGCCAATTTGTACGGATGTTTTTAGTTATGTAGCAATATTTTTTCTAAAAAACTAGGTCATAGCACGCACTAATTCCCTGAACCACACAGGTTCTTCACCTGTCTATGGCAATATCCCTATTTAGCTAGCAGACATAAGAAAAAAAAACTGCTATTAATCTATTACATTAGTTACATTTTAGCGATCGCTAAAATTAAACGTGCGGGTCTTAAATTAATGATAAATAAAAGAATAAAGAATTTTCATTTAATAAGCACTGTATACGTTTTTACTTATGGGACACTAGTGGCAGAAAGGGATACTGATAGTGACTTTATCTGTTTCGGTAGCGACGTGAATAAGGCTCCACACTCACAAGACTGGGGTCCTGATTTTGACTCCTAAATTGACGTCCGATAACTTCCGAAAGCTGTTTGAGTTCTCAGCATAAATTTGTTACATAATTACGTCTGACCAGCGTAAATATGATTCCTGCCCTATTTCGTGCTGCATTAAATACAGGTCCTCACCGCGCTGCAGACACTATTATCGATTCCACAATTACTGATAGATCCTCGCTTTTAAGAAAACCATGGTAGATCCTAAAACAAAGCAGTGATAAATGAAAATTCACTGGAAATGCCGGTGCTGTAGAAGCTGCTCAAAAAAAGAATTGCTACAGTCTCGATCAAATTAGAACTGTATTTTTGCTTTTCAATGATACCAGACGCGAGGACTTCTTCGAATAAAGAAGATCTTAGAATTTTTAGCAGACAGGTGGAAAATTTGGTTTAACTTGACAGTTAATGGTTCTTTATTGTGTTTAAGCTTTAGCTAGATAAAAAACGAATGACTCCTCATACGAAGGACCATTTTAGGTAAATTGATCGTCTAAGTGTCAGAAACTCAGCCTCAAAAATGTTGGCGTTTGACAATACCTAGTGTCTGTTTATTAGGTATCTATATATATTTAGTAGTATATTCATTAGTAGTATAGTAAATTCATCGTGTAATCCTAATCCCATATATATATATATATATATATGGGATTAGGATTACACGTTGAATTTACTAAGGTTTCCTGTCAATAGGGATTTCAAAGCTTTTGTAGTTCACGTTCGAATAAAGCGTCTGCTTAGGGAGCGAATCCTGCGAGGTAATCGCCCACGCTATCGCTGAGCGAACTCCGACAGTAACGAAATTTTAGAATGGATACAAAAACCGGTTTAGATAGAACATAGTAGCGGAAACGATTTGGATATTAATAGGTACCGCACGCATTTTAAAATCTAAAGGTTATTAAAGTTTATCTCATTCAAAGTACTTATTTCGGTAAAGTAGGTCCGTCTAATACTGTGTGTGTTTCGCGGAGCTAGCAAAAAGCCTCGCTGTAAATTTAGCTACATTTATCCTGGATGACTAAGGAAACATGTCGGGTCTGCCTGGCGTCACTTTGTAGCTAATTACGAAATGAAAATAATTGACAACTACTGCAGGATGAGCCGATTCTGTGCGTCAAATTCCAAAATGAAAAATCTAAAATGTTCAACCTAACCTCAATTATTTCTAGTTAGCATAGGCGCGTCAGATATCTCCGAACTAAATGTTAGCGTGACGGGACAAGGCCACCATCTCTAATATTAAAGCTATATCGTCACGTGCATATCATTCGGCACTACCTGCCGGACGCCTTCTTACCGGTTCGACGATCTTTCCTGGGTAACAGCTTCAATCTTAAGAAGTAAAAACAGATATTAAAAGAGCTTTTTATATTGGATACAACTAAACTATGACAGTTCCGTGTCTAATGTGTTTCTCTGAAGAACTATGAGTCAAATCACTTCTGTCTAAGCTAGAAAATAATCTTCCGATGGAGACGCCGTTGCCAAACAAATAGTTGAACCAAGCTGAAAGCGCACCGTCGTCGTTCTTCGAGTGTCTTTGTCTCTGCCATCCCTAGCTAGAAAGCGTTAGAAATGTGTAATTTAAATTGGATGATATGATTCTTGTTGGTTCCGTTGAGTCCGAAAGATTAACTACTCGTTGTACTTAAATCGCCTCCGGCTCTAAGTCCCAAGTCCGCTTTATTGTAGATCGCTGGTATTAGCTCTATTACGGGCGCCACCATTGTGTTATAGTGATGACCTCCTTCCTGTTGTTGCCCCCAAAACCTCACCCCCATCGCACACCACATCATCCTCGTTTGCCTATTGTTTATAGCCGCAATTATTGTGCTCGCACTAACCCTCACACGCTTGTTGTTCTTATAGTACTATTATTATTGTTATTATCAGTAACAGCTACAGCCTCATCGGCAGCATCACCATGGCGATTGTGATTATGGTGCTGGACAAAACGGAAGACGAATCACTAACGAATTCAGTGACTGTTGAACGGTGCTGCCGGGCGTATTCTGCTAGACTATGGCCTGCTGAAACTACTATGATCGCTCGAAGAGAAGTCTGTAGATAGCTAACCACCGGTCGCATGCCGCTAATTCTAGAGACACCGTTTCGCAATATTGGCGAATCGTGGCATCACGACGATGATGGTGACGACGACGACGACGACGACGACAACAACAACAACAACAACAGCAGCAGCAGCAGCAGCAGCAGCAGCAGCAGCAGCACCACCACCACCACCACCACCAAAGCGGCCGCAATGACTGGCAAACCCTCCAGACGCAATCGTCTAAGGGGAGATGAACCCTTTAAAATCTTTAATCACCCCACCCGCCCCTCAAACGTTCATAGACACCTTGTTCTTATTTAGCCTTCCTATAGCCCCTTCCCCTTTCGAGAACTTCACACCACTATAGCTAGCCAAGCTGAGACGGAAGCTGGTTGGCGAGGATAGACCGACTGGTTTAAGTAGGTTTCCATCTCCTCGCCATCTGGACGCTCGTCTCATTGCTAGCTGGCTCACTGGCTTGTTTCGTTATGCATGAACCGCCTGTAGTTCATGGGTCCTGTTGAAGCTCCGCACAGTTGCTTTTGTCGCTGCACCCTGCTTCTGCGCCATGATGGCATAGTAATAGCGGCAGCCGCTGCGGTAATGTTAAAGACGGTAGATCTGAAGAACGCCTAGTACGTATCATAGTTGTAAGCTTAAGCTGGCACTACTGCTGACAGAGTATTAATACGGTACCTATGGTGAGCGCCTAAGGTCTAAAGTAACGGTCCACTATCAGCGCTCCAGCGACTTCACGCCGAACACTCGCGCTTTCGAGCCGTCAAAGCTTTCGAATTTGCTTCTAGTCAGAATCCTGCTAGCAGGACGCTATTGGTTGCTGTGATCGCACTTCTTGTTGCTCGGTGCCTTTACTGAATCTCAAGGGGAGTTCTAGTATAGACAGCCGATTCATACGCGCAGACATACACACATCCCGGCCGGATAGGCAGGCAGATATGAACGTCGATGGGCTGGGGTTCTGCTCCCAACCCAACCGCCTTGGTCCCAAGCATCTAGAGACTTCTGCCGCTGCCGCAGGTGCTACTTCGTGTGAGCCATTGTGTCTACTGTACTGTACAGCATTTGCACTCCGTTGTTCTGTGTAGAGCGACCCTAACGAATCTCTAAGGTGGCGTGGCTAGGAGCGGTTTTCCTGCTATTCTCGGCTGCAGGGAATGTTTTGTGGGAGAGATGAAGCGAACCTTTTCATTTGGGTGCTTGGGACCATCGCAACTCATCAAGACTTCGCTTATAACTGAATGTACAGTTATAATCGTGGGTTAGACAGACGAGACCTATTTCGTGCAGGGGCTTATGTAGATTGAAAGTTTTTTTCAGCAGGAACAGCTCTGCGGCAAGCACATGCGACCGGATCAGTCCAGTTAGGTAGGAGCTGGGGGAAGTAATGGGGGGTAGACACACAGCATGACCAAGCGCTACGTAGACAAAGGCAGATATAACGGCAGGAGGAAATAGCTGCTATAGTCGTTCGGAATATTAGCTCGTAATGGCCTCGGCTTTTTGTTGCTACTACTAGATTCGCCTTGTGGAAGGCGAAAAAGAAGACTGGGGCGTTGAAGGTTTCACGTGATATTACGTATCACATGTGGAGTCGTTGAGAAGTCCGAGGTAATCTTAGCTAGGACAACAAAACTATAAATTGCTTGTCCAGCTTTCGATTATTACGCTACGCAATAATACTCTTGTGCTTGCTTAATGATAATGAGCTAAATTGCAACATTAGTAACTTAGTCCGTCTGATGCATAAGGGCATATCGTAGCCCACAATAGCAGGCTGAAACGAGCTGGTTTTTCTAATATAGTTTCGTCGTCCAAAAGACAAATACGAAACTTCGTTTGTTTCATACGGTCTAATAAAGATATAGTTTTGGGACGCTTACATTTCTTGAGTAGAGATGCGCCAGCCCCCCTTGTTTCGTCCGAATGTTCAACTTCTCCCATGGCACTTCAGAATCATGAATTTCAGAAAATGCCTTTTTTAATATAGAACTAATTGAAAACTCAGAATGTGTCAGACACACATTTGGAGCAACTACGGTTAGTTACTTTGCTCTTTCTGAAAGCAGCATTCAGAATTGAATATATTTCTTTACGGATCTCTAGTTTGGGCATTTTTTCAAGTTACATACGAATAAGGTATGTAAATAGATTATATCATCATAATCTTACCACATTTCAAATAGTTCAAACTCCCTTCCAAGGCCATCATTTTATTGCGCATTTCGTCTAGCCGTGGCGTACGCAACGTTTTCCCGTTATAAAAGAATTGCCTCCTAACGCAACCAGTGGAAGCTAAACATAAGCGGTAAATATTAATACCCAAATAACAAGACTATGATAATAACGATGATGACGCGTATTCAGCATAGTATTGTAAGTCCCTATTTTTTCCCTATGAGCCTTACAGCCACTTAATTCGCTCCACTGATCGAAACGTGGCATCTGATAGGTCCGTCTTAGGCTAGACTTTCATGTTTGTCGAGAAAGAAAGAGAGATTGAAGTATATTTTCGATTTTATGCTCGTTCCCGTCTGAAGGTGAGGCGGTTGTCTCAGTATCGTTGCGCGCATCGTCTCGAGTATACATTGTGCCGCTACAGCTCGTGGCGGGTTATCATATTTTGTGGTGCCGCCCGTTACGCCCCAGCGATTTGACGTCAATGTCCACAGACACTAATGTACCTAGCTGGGCGCACCAATAGAAAAGAAAGTTTACTGACGATTCATTTGCAAAGAAAGCTACGAATCTGCTAAGTAATGCAAATATTATATTTTTTTGACCTATGCTAGATGTTGTACACTTATATTCGTTTCTCTTTTGATGCATCCTTTCGAACTAAATAGGCCCCAGGCACACGTTTAGTGGTATTGGACTTATTTGTCTTTACAAATACATACGCTACCATAATGCGCTAGTTGATGAGGCATATATCCAGCTTCTGCTGATCTTTCTGGAATCCTTGCGGATGAAGTAAGAAATTACTATTCTTCATATAATTGGCCCGTTGACCTCCCCTTAGGTTATTTTATTCGGATCCTCGGATCAGATGGTAATGCCACATACCTTTCTTTATCTTTATCACCCCATCCTAGTTGGGATTGAGAAATGCTACGCGCTATTTTCGGCTCATTTACATCTATATATAACACTCAAGATTAGAATAACGTGTAATGTTACAAGCACCTTGTAACTTTGATATAATACATATACATAAATACTTAAAAATAAACTTTATATATATATATATATATAGAGAAAGGGTATATAAGTCCGTCTTTGTTTACGTATGTACGCGTTTGCAACCTTAGTGATTTAGATAAACCTTCCACTTGGATATAAAAGATGCAATTAGATAGCGAAGACGCTGACGACAGAATTAGAGCCGACCGCGCTAAGCGGCTAGCGCTTTTGCTATCGTTAGCACAATTCAGTTGTGAGATGAGGACGGTAAGTGGGGGGTGGCTGAGTGGGACTGGGGGGTCAGACCGGCGGCAGCAGCAGGTCAAAGGGGGAGCGGGAAAACTAAAAGGGTCTACAAAGTAACAGCAGAGTGAGCCTCGTCGGTTTGGGCATACTCTAAGTAAAGTGGCGCTTAAAAGCACCTGCCTAGCGATAATCGTTGTCGCAGAGGACAGAAAGCCCTCGTCGCCAGGCGCTCACTTCTCTTACCGTTTGCCGTTCACCTTGCTACCACTGCCACAACCGCAGCGGCTGTAACTGCTGCCTCGACAAGGTGCAAACGTAGAGAAGATAAAGCGCTCTCCAGAGATAGGATCACGCCAATCTTCTCTGTTCAGCAAGGCACGCTGAAACACATGCAGAGCATAGCTAGCCCACTAACGCAGCTAACCCAACAGCGGCAGTTAAGTGCGAACGAAACGGCCAACGACGATGAGACAGAGCGAGAACTATCCACTCGCGGGCAACGTGCCGTCGTGCAAGTACGTATGGAAAAAGCTGACAACAAAAATAATTTTTTATGGTGCGAAAATCATCATACCAATGAACCAGTCGTAGCAGTAGTAGTAGCGGTAGAACTAGTCCTTGATCGTGGCTGAATAGCTGGGCGAACGCAATGAAATACGACGGAAGCTAATGTAGTGAAGAATATGAAGGCATCGGACAGCATGCGATAAAAGTCAATTTCGGAAACATCCAAGCAATATATTATTATACTATAATATAGTGCTGTAGCTGATATTGTAAAACGCGCTGAGAAGTCGGACGTGTCCTTGAAATGTCCGCCGAGTAATATCAAAGCTGTGCATGTCTCCGTCTGTATGAAGCAAGCTACATTGTGTAGCTTTTCAAGTTTGGAAGAAGCACATGCAGCGACCTTGTAAATAGTGACTTGCAACTTACATCGACCACCGTGATACAAGCGATATAGGCCGGAATGAATGTACACTTCTCGCTATCGCTGATCGCAGCGGTGACATGAGGAGCGTTAAACGAAGTATTGACAGGAATCCTTGAAGAATCTTCCCCCGCCCGATGAAAGCGCCTTTATTTGTGCCTACGGGCGAGACCAGCGTATCTTCCTCCCTGCCTGTATGTTACGTGCATGGCCGATCGTGAGCTTCTTTCCATATGAAAACGCGAAGAGATAGCGTGTATTGAAATGTCCCGAGAGAAGTATACGGATGTTTTGCCGATGATAATGAATGAAGCAATCCATAAACGTCCATAAGCGGGACTTTCCATTCTTCTAGGCTGGCTGGCTGGCTGGCGGAGAGTTAGCAGATATGAATAGCTGCCATCTTACGGATGGTGTCGTAGTTATTGTCACGAAAAGAAAGTTTGGCTGGGTTATCCAGGCATGTTGGTCGTGCGACATCAGCGATGGAGTCGTTTATGGAAAAAACGAGCGGACGAATGGGAGTGGCGATAGACCAAAGCTCAACTAAGTTGTTGCTTTCCTCGTACTGCATGACGCTCTATTTCGTAATATCTACGAGTTTTGCCGCTGCTCGAGAACGTTCTGATCTACCATTGTAGGCTGGTGGCAACAGTACATTCCGTTCACTTGCTGATCCTGCTACTACCGCAACCCCTCTCCAGTAGAAGTTTACTTCTGCCGCCGTTAATCACTGCTAGTGTTGTTAGGATGTAGGCTATAGTGTACGAGGTGACAACATCCGAGGCATCCTCGTTGCGACTATCGCAACCCCGCTCAACCACCCACATGAAAGAAGATGGATCCGGCCGAGCAGGCGACGGAACAGACTGCGGTAACGGTTGCACCAACGAGGCCGACTGAGGATCGAATCTGTTCGACCAAACAGCCGGTTGCCAGTCATTGGCGCTTGTACTATCAGCAGAAAAATATGTCCTATGGCTTTACTCTGTGTCGAAGTGGGCAACAGGTCAGATGAAGGCTACCCAGTACTCGGTCTCGCCCTACGACCAGTTCAACTGCATCAGCAGAGCTGCTACTATTACTGCTACCTTTGTGTACTGAATCAAAGTCATCACTATTCTGTTTCAGGATCTGCTAGCTTCAAAGAACAAAAAGGATCACGGTTTGAATTTGCAGAAGAAGAGTTAGGGATTCAACTCGACTTGCTTCGCTTCCGACGGAGAACATTGTTACTAGGTGTGCTCTCCAAGTAGCTTTCGGATGTACGGATCTTCTACTTCAAGTTGGACCGACCAGAAAAGCCACAACGGAGCGAGGCAAAGTTAGGCGCGAGTTTCCTGCAAAAGATGGGGGGCCGACGGGATGAAGGGAGAAGTCTTGAGGGTCGGGCACATCATGAGTTGAAGTAGGAGTTCACCGGCTTGAGTAAGGGCCTGCTTGGGCCTTCAGGCCTTAAGACATTGCCGCTGCCTCTACCTTAGCAAGCAGCCGGCGACGGACCAGGTCAGCAATCGAAAAATCGAGAGACCAGGCGACACCGGTTCCGAAGTTTAGCCGGTCGTGCACGAAGAAGGGTAAATACGGGGCGTGAGTTGGCTTGGAGGGAAAACAGCAGGAATAGTGGCGGGGCCCTGCCCTCTTTTATAGCGACTCCACCTCCGCTCCCAAAGACCCTTCGGAGTCTTCGACTCTTCGAGCAAGTCAAGCTGACGAGAAAGGCAACAACCCTCTCCAACGGCAGTCATTCGCGGCGTACTACTCCAAAGAGCAGTGAGGCCTTCTTTCACACTGTACGAGCAACGGACTCGGTGGGAAGAAGGGAGGCGAACACAAGGTGGGTTTGAGAGTCGACGAACAGGGAAGGTGCTGTTCCCCTGCAGTGCTCGTTGCCCCTACAATTCAACCCCCAAGTAACGTACCTACACGAAGGCTCAACCAAAGGCGTGTTCATGCATCCTCACTTATTCCGCAGTATTCTGCGTACAACCACCGAAACGTCGGAGAGCGACCTCAAAGTCAGCTGTTAGCAGCAGCAGCAGGCCAAGCGGACTTCTTGAAATCGATTTTTTTTACTACTCCAAGTCTATCTATTTATATATCACTCGGAAACGCTATTTACGCATCGAATGGGTTTGAATAAACCTGCATGAGAACATTTTCTTTACTTGAGAACAAAAATGTTAGTTGAAATACAGCCAATCAAAGATGCCAAGCACCACCGGGAGGGGTACGTGGGAAAAGGGGAAACCAACGGAAGATCTTAATGATTACTTAAATTCTTCACGTTGGATCAAGGGACCACTTATGCGTTCATGTCACGCCCAGAAGTCTACGAGATGATTCTATTATCTGTTCTTCGAATTTACCATCAACATCAGCTTTTGGTAATACAGTCGTGTTGCTTTTCTCAAAAGATGCTAGATAATTTACGAGCATCTTGACGGAACGGTCGATCAACGATCAGGACAATTCTACACGCTCGGTGTATAGTCTGTGGATATCTATATGCTCACAGAATATATAATTGATTCACTAATCTCCGATACTTGCAGTTTGCCTTGAAAAGGCTTATTGATATCCGATCTTCAGTGAACGGTGCTAAAGTGATACTTGCCACCACGGTCACCGGCCTGAGTGCTCTGCGAAGCCAGGTCAAATGACAGATGATTCGACTGCCCCATTCGATATGTGTGGCTCATTTGGCTGCTATAATATCATTAGTAATCATTTCTTACCTGTCCTCAGTAACGCTTGCTTCTTGTGGCTCACAACGATTTCATGGTTAAACTATATTATATTATATATACACCAAGTTGACAAACAGTAATCAACACTCATCTCTTCGCGAACTTCGGCCACTAAAACTTATTAGCTGCTTCTAGCTGTTTCAAGACTACTTCTGCTGGCAGCAAGTTTACCCTGTAATAAGAGCGTTAAAATGTGCATTTCAACAAGACCAGGTTGACAATGCCGAGACACAGGATACAGGACAGCCCCAGTAAAGTCCTGTGACTACAACGTTCGAATCAAACGTTCACATGAACAAGCACCATTAGTAAAATGCACATGGCAAAACTGTAAAATAGAGCATGCTCTCATGTAATAGGTTCGTGCAGCAAAAATTGTATGAATTAGAGGATAAATGAGGGCTGACGTCATCCGGATGTGAGTGAAGACCTTGTGGTTCGGGATTCTATCAAAGTTACGTATACACAAACTAACATTCTTTGACGGAACTGATATGTTTAGGAGCAGCAAATTATTCAATAGAATGAGCTAGAGTAATACGGCTCGTACAAGGACACTTATCTGAGGCTTTAGGTAAAAACGTTACCAGCAGACTTCGAAATACCGAAAAATAGGTCATATGAAAGCGTCGTTGGAAGAAGCAAATGGGTTGTTGACGCTAGCTACCGGGAAAGTGTTAAAACGTTTTCCTCTACCCTTCTACTGAACATTAATTGAATGCTAGTTATAAAAATTAGGAAAAAAATGAGTGAACCCTAACATTGAAATGGCTTGATAATTGTCTCCGGTTTTCGATATAATTGTCGATCATCCGGGGAAAGCTTAACAGACTTAGATAATGAGGATTATATTGTATTATGATTAGGGAGACAACGAGATTATAGGGGCAATTATCTGCTGATAGAGAGTCTACCACGTCAATTAATTAATGCTCGGTGACGAAATAAATTTACAAAAACTAATAATGAATAATTGAAACCATCTTCAGTCGTACGCTATATGAATTCTATAGGTCTGTACATATCGACGAACACGTATCGTTCATATGACTAAAAATTGAAAAACGTGCGGTGTAAAAACAGGAAAAAAGAAGGCAACTAGAGTTTTATATTGTCTAACACCGTCTATCTAATTGTTGTCGGTAGGACTATGCAGCTGCGGGACCATCAGTAGCTAGCCCGTTTTTCCAGATATGTATCGTTATTACTGCAGCATTAAGAAAGGCCGTATTGCCACCCATTGGCTATCAGCGAGTCACGTGGTTAATTACTGTTGAAGTTTTAGGCAGCTTGCCTCTATATTACTGCAGAATTCGTTCGAATGCGATGCGCAGAGTCCTCGGTATATGTATAAGGGAACATCGATATTAGGGTCGTATGAACAATCAAATACCTTCCGTATCGGTTTTATTTTCTGTTAAATCTACTGTTCTGCGTAAGCGAAATAAAGGTGACAGGATTTTATTTGTGGTAAACATTCGAAATAAATCGTTTGCCACCTCAGCCGTACATATGTAATTTAATATTGTATTTCTTTTCCGGCTTCTGTGTTTTTCTATTAAAAACCACCAATTTTAATCTGGGAAATGCTACCGTTAGTTACAATGAGCAAACGTAAAAAAAAACATAAGTGTATTCAGCTTTGTAAAAAAAATAACGAAAAACAGCTATTGATTAATTCCCAAATCGTCTAAAATTTTACCTCATCGTATTTTGTTCGAAGGCCCTTGTGCTCTATGTCTAGTTTTCTAGAAGAGAAATGTCTCGTAAGCACTGTTCTAGGTTGAGAAAACATCACAGTACAATATCTGCCACATCCTGGCATAACATTTTAGTGCATCAATATCCTTCCTTGTAAACTATCTGCGTAGAATAAGGTTCAGAAGTTCCATCAGTTTTTCAATAACTGGTTCGATTTTAGGAGACTCTTCGTACGGAGTCTTGCCTCCATAAGGCTCGAGTATTTGCCGAGGTCTGGCCAAAAAAAATATGGTCGAGTTTTAAAAAACATCACTTGTCCTGGGTAGTACCTTTGAAAAAGGTGCTAACTTGATACGGAAAAGTTTTATAAACGATATATACGCATAGAGATTAAACATATATCAAAATACGCGCCCGTCGAAATAGGGAACTGTAAGAGATTTCCAGCCCTGCTCAGCTGTTAAATATAATAAAGGACCCAGCTAATTCTTATTGTCGAATCATCATTGACCAAATGCTATTCGTTAATTATATAAGCGTTTTTACAGAATCATTATCAAATAAAAGTTGATGGGAGGACCCCAATGTGTGACTTTACACAGTTTCGAAACAATGGCAGCGTATTGATTGCCTTCAAATTTCTGAAGTTAGCCTGTTCCACACGTAAGGTGGCTTCCAATAAGGCAAAAGTTGTACTTTACGACTTAGGATTTTATGACAGAAGACAGGACAATCTTCATTGTTTTGTGGGATATCAAAAGATCGTATTTTGTAAAAGTTCAAAAAAAGAAAACAATCATATTTAAACCTTGTGAACCTTATTCGTTGATATTTTAATACAAAGCAATTATTAACTGCATCGAATCTACAGAAAGCGATTATGGTCGCATGGCGGTCATATCTATGTTTCAACGTTCGCTTATCAACAAACAAGTCACGCCAGGAATTACTCCCTTTTCTACCAATTTCTCTAAAACGGCCTTAAACGGTCGTCTCTCCGTCCGCTTGAGAAGTTGATGGAGAAGTCGACAAAGGTACTTTCTGCTAGAAAAGTATGGTCAGCTGAAGTTTGAGTTTTGAAATGCTCCGCACTGCTAAGTACCGTTTGCGCAAGCAGGATCTTTCTATACACTATCGGACTGTATTCGCATTTTGTTCACTGTCTTTTAGTCCATCAATTAAAACCTACCACCGCTTAAATATCAGTGCCCTTTCCATCGCTTTCGTTAAACGCGCTTCCATGCACTCAATCCGGCTCGGGCAGTCTCGCTGAGGGCTAATGCAAGCAAGAAAAGTGGGCTTTAGCGCCACACCCAATGCGACCCAGAGTTACGAACAAATGGGGCGCCAAGCTTCGCTCACACCAGCTACGAACTATCAAGTCGCCAATTTCGTTTTTAGTAATGCACCAGCTGCACCTGACGCTGTGTCTAGGACGTTGCAACACTTCCGTAGGAGACTATAGGGAAAAATACAGGAAAAGGAAGTAGGTAACCAGTAAACGAGCGTACGTAAAGCTATACGCTAGTACATGCACACACATTAAAATGTATAATCAGCATTAATCTTCGCCACCATAGGCGAGATAGGCATGCAAGCTGGTGGTGATATGACGGCTAATCAGCAACAGTATGCAGTAGTTCTACACTGTCATGTTTACACGCTGCAGATTTTTAATATGATTTAGTAGAGGTGATTACGATTGATTCCTTTTTAGTTGTTTATTATCTGTTCTGCTTAAAACTGGCACTATTTATCTTCTTCGCCTAAGCGGAGCGCCTTGAAACAGAATGATTCTTTTTTATGATTTAATGTTAAAAGCTGTATGTGAGAATGTGAAATGAAGCCGAACAGTAACACTGTATTAGTATTGTCGTAGTCACAATTCAGGGAACGGGACTTGGGTTCTCGATAATGCGACTGCCCCACCTACTCACTCTTCTTCACTTCTTCGGTGCACCAACGGTATCCCACAGTGTTAAACCCCAGAGTTCCCTAACTAAACACTCTTGTAACGTAGGTCCAGACGGTCTCCTACAAACAAAGATCGTAGAAAAGGCCAACAGCTCCTCCAGCTACTGCTTATCGCTAAGCGAGTGTTAAAAAATATATAAACGGACCAGATACTAAGTCTTTAGTAAGAAATAACATCAGCAGCTGTAATCATTGGTATGGCAGTAGCGGACGTAAAACTCGAAGCATTTCTCTATTTAGCAGCTGTAGTGACGAACTTCAGCAAGACACCAATAAGGTGAAGAAAGCGATAATGATAATAAAAACGCGTAACTAGATAAAAATTATCTGTCGAAATAAACCACCCGCTCGTTTCCCGTTATTCTCATACCCTTATTCGTGCTGGCCATCTTTATTCTACTGACCTCTTCCGTTCACCCCTATCGGCTTACCGCCCCTGCTTCTATCCTATCCCTTGCAAGTGTGATAATTCCTAAACCGTGGGGACTGCACAGCCGATTCTGGCCTAATTTATTGATCGGCTTCCGTCTTAGTAAAAGCGAGAGGAACTATAAAGCAGAAGGCGTCTGTTTCCTGACGCTATTTGGTTAATTGGCGAGGCTTCTAGCTAAGCGGTTCAGTTTCGGTTGGAAGCGTGCGGTGTCGCTAAATCGACTTTCTGCCCCTAGCGGTGCCAACGTATGCAAAGCAGAGCCCGTTCATCAAATAGGAACAGTGGGCTAACCAAAGCTGGTCTGAGCAAATCAAGGAAGATAACTGCTTAACTTAGAAGTAGTGGCAGTGCTATCGGTGGTTGTAGCATAAAGTGTGGTCCTGCCAAAGCCTGTAGAAAACTGTTTTAGGCTCGGCATCGGCGCTAAGCATTACTTCAACGGGCTGGGTTTCAGCTCGAGACAAAGCGTGCCTATGCCTGGTTTCAAGCCCAGACCACCATGTGTTTCTAAGTTTAGTAGGCAAATACGTTACCCATGACGCTTTCACAAGGACATCAGAGACTGTTGGCACAAGGAAAACGGATATGCTTAAAAAGGTGGCGAAAACATGATTTAAATAGCAGGGTAAAAGAAATGAGAACGCAGTCCTACATCTCAATGAGATTCACCGGTCCAGCGAAGTTCGTTGACATTGCCTCCCGTGAAGCCTCTGCACTTAACTTCTCTATGTATAACCTCTGTAGTAAGTCCTCTTTTTGGAGCCTATATAACGACCGGTAAACATAAAAGTCTAGGCCCATGGGCTACAAGGGTGTAACAACCTCCCATTTTATAGTAGATCTAAAGATCTACGTTGTCTAAAAAATTCGTAGGCGATGGTAAGCGAGGAGTCAGGAAACGAGAACTAAAAATACGATGAAAGGAGCCAAATTGAAGAGAGAGAAGTAATGGGGAATCAAAGCAACAGCCACTAAACCAACTGGATGCGGAGATTGAGAGAAAAGCTTACTATAAACGAATTAAGATTAGGTTATTTTGAGAATATCTAACAATGATTCTGAAGAAGCGATACTATCGTATCTCGTTTGCGTTTTTGTATCCGTAAGCGCAGCAAACGCAGTGATATAAGAGGCGATATAAATTTGACAAGTTTAGGAAGGGCAAGCCGTTATGTCGATTCTTCGATAATTTTCCTCGGCAATTGTGACGCGTAATTGGCATCAGCGAAAAAATCAATTGCAAAATTACTCAAAAGGAAACATTGAATGAGCTTAACAGTTACGAAGTCGTAACCTAACCTTAGCTAGACGTCATTTCAATGATCACTTCCGCGATGGCTGGCCGCAGCTTTTTATACACAGTATATTTAATCATGCTTTTAGTCGCCACACTATAAGGAAACATCACTATAAGGATTACGACAGCAACCGCGATAGACCTAAATTAACACAGGGGAGCGTCACAAAAACTTGCAACCAACGAAATAACCGACAAATAGTTTTTTCGTTATGCCCTTGTTTCTTTCCTCATAATGTGTAGACGTACTTAGGACAGAAGGTGCGACCTTTTAACTTTGCACCGGCTCCAACTTACTAATAAGAATTTAACCAAAGCATGCTGAGGCAGGGCCAACAGACCCGCAGTACAAGATCCTTGAATCGGCGTACGCATCGACAGTGCTTGGCCCTCCAGAAACGCTAGGAGACCTATACCGGCGAAGGTATCCACCACATCAGTAAAGCCGGGATGCCGGTTGAGCTGTTGATTCTGTCGAGTATTACCTCCGCGACGTTGGCATGAACAGGAAAGGGAAGCCGGTGACGCTGGTGTTTAGTGTTGGTATTAGACAGGGTACAGCGTCATGCTGGCGTGTGTTAGCACACCCGCTTCTATCGACTCTATTTTTGGAAACGCACTTGACATCTGTGAAAGTCGTAACAACCTAACGACTGACGACGAAGGCCTGAATGCTAGTCCTCGAAACGGCAACGACAGTACAGCCTAATGTACTGCTGAAGCTTGCTGCTTTTACTTATGTTGTTCTTGCTTTCCTTTGTGCCTTTTGCCGCTGACGCAGACCGGCTCGTAAAACATGGATTGTGGTGCTTATGCGACTTTTCCAGGCTTTCACCGGTGACAAAGCTGGTGCGGGCTGGTCCAGCGAGTAGGATGATACTGCGCTATTTTTAGAGTTATGGATTCCCTTGGAACCGTTGATATTTCTAATAGTGTTATTATTAATGCGAACTGCAAATAGTAGAACTAAAAATACAATGCCACTACCCACCAACACGATGTGTTCTACTGCAATACAAATAAAACCAGGCGGGTTTATCTAGTAAAGGACTTCATCTCATGTTATTACATAGTTTTGTTGTTCCCATTAGATAATTGCTTAGAGACAGATGCTCCACATGAGAAGCTTATTTCAAAAACGATCATCAGTCGGCCACTGCGATCATGACGAGAAACGTATATTTATTATATATAAGCAACTGGAAATTGTTCATAAATTGCGTCCAATTCTACAGAATCTAGTCTATTAAAAATAACCCAGATCATTTTGTGCATTTTAGACGAATTTGTCGTTGTCTTTATTATTTTGTTGTTACTTATTATATACTAACGCTGTTAGCACTTAAAATTACGACAATGTTGTCTAAATCAGGTGCTCTCTGTAGGTATGCGCTATATCAAGTAACTAGAAAAACCAACGCAATGATCCAATGTAAATGAAACAAGCTTGCTCCATAATGTTTCTAAACAAATATGAAGATAAAATTGAGAATGTTGTTTCCATCCTAAACACTGATATGTTTTTTGCCGTACACTTATACATTTCGAAGTTGGGTAACAATGAATTCAGTATAGATTTTGTCAACATAAATGGGGCCTGCGGAGCTGATTACAATCTGCTACGGACTGAATTATTCACAAGTTAATAATATCCCATAATATAATCACGATAATATTCCTTAGATTACTAAACTATTTTCAGGTTGAACGAAATACACACGGAGCTGCAAGTTACGCATATATTAACTTTATTTGCAAGAGGATGTTACAGTTGGAAGGTTTTACTGCAAAGACCATCCCAAACTTTAATAGAAGATCTACTAGAGTCCCAAGGGGCTGAACACCAGACAAATTCAATGCGACAGTTGTAGTTACCCCCCCCCCCCCCCCCCTCCCCCCGCTTAGGCTACAAATAAGGAACCTGGGCGATTCTTCAAGTTGCCTCCTTCTGAGTCCCTGGAGCCTTTGCCTTATCGTGTTGTCTGTTGCCGTTATCGTTGATATTGATTTATTTAATTTCCGCTAACGTTCTGTAAAAGCCTTGACAGCTGAGTGGTATAGCTGATGAGAAAACAAACATCGGCTGCAATGCGCACCGGCTGAGCCGACACGCACCTACTACCCGGAATGGATGTCTGAGGTTCAATGTTACCGTTAATAGCGATTTACCTACAATGGCTAAGGACATCCACTTCCATATCCTCCTAGGTAGCAGCTTCGCGCGGCTATGGGATGACTAGGATTGCCTAAAATGACAGGCGGTTGTTTCCGATCGGTATCATCAGTCTGAACTCGAAAATAAGAAAATGGTTGTTGCTTATTGTAGAATAGCTCTACACAGACCCGAATATCTCATCCACTAACGATGTAAATGTTAACATCTGAAAGTTTAAGGCCTAACACAAATATATAAAGCAACGATCACTTGGTATGCAGACTTCCATATTAGACAATTCAATATAGTCATAGAATATGTCATTCAATGTAGGCTATCAGTAACCTTATGCAGGAGAATTGACTTGGGCAGATTTTAAAGCTGGAAGGTACACGTTGACCCTGGAAATTCCATAGATCCCGATGAAGGGTTGGCATTATTCTGAACAGGCGTATGCGGCAACCATAAAAAATTGACGTGAATCCCATTGACGGTAGCTCTAGATCAGACGTTTCTATATGCATCTGTCCATTGTTAAATTTAAAAGCTCCAGGAGTCCCATTTCTCACGAACCTCAAGCCCCATAACACGTATGTAATCTGGTTCACAAGAGCGAATGCAGTTTACAGATAGTGGATAGCTGTTCGGCATGCACGAAATTGACGCAGTCAGTTGATCTGCCTGGTGAGTGACGACCGTTGGTAGCCCTATTCTATTCAAGCCTGAGCCCTAGTTTTCTCATGCGTGGAGAATTTTCCAGGGTCTGAATTCCTCTATGTCTGCTGTGGCGGCCCACCAACAGCAGCTTGTTCCATCTGAGGAGTAGTTTCCTGATGTGCTGTATGCAAAGTCAGGCTGTGTTTATAGGGAACGCCCTTTGCACTTAAATTCTCGCTCTGTATATAGATAGGGCGCTGGCAGGACTCGCCGTCGCTTTGCGATTACGGGAAAGCTCCTAGTAATATTCGTCGACCTCTCTGTGGCTGGCGGTCGGCGGCAGAGTGAGCCGGCTGAGAGCCAGAAATATGAGCCGCACGAAGCAAGGAGAACGAGGTGGATTAAAGCTTAAAGATAGCCTGGTGCAGGAGAGGGATAGCGGCGGCGATCCGGAGGTTCGAGAAACGCTGTTTACCGCAGTCGAACAGTGCGACACGGCTGTTTCCCAGTGGGAAATGCAGAACTATACAACCTGCATAACTCCTCGCGGATGAGTCGGTCGTGGAGCCCTAGCCGGTTGGGAAATGCGGGATGGAGGAGGGGAAAGAAAGAAAGAAATTCTAAATTGTGACTTGATGATGCAGAGGTAAGACGAAGGGTCCATGTAAAGACAAGAGACACGCGCAGCCCGCAATAATCAATATGTACACTGTACTAGTTAGTTAATGGTCAAAATATAATGTGACAGGCGTATTTTATAAATATGTTACCGTGTTCCATAGAGAAAATACGCTACATGTATGAGTAGAACGTGTTATGGGACGATGCTGCTGTTCAAGAAATTCTGAACGATAATACCGGTTTATAGCATATAGTGTCAGAAGACTATTATATTTTTGCATCGTTTCTCGTTGGCGTTTGTGTCCTTTTAAAGTACCATGCAAAAATGTTATTTTGATTAAAAGTGAAGGCTGTCCAAGTTTTGACGTCCACGTCGCAGCGCGTACGCTCGACGTAGACGTCAAAACTCTATATTCTAACGTCTACATTCGAAGCGAAAAGCTAAGTCGGAACAGGATTGCCCGTCTCGCTGTCTTCAGTGCAAGCCGTCATATGAAGGGCGTTTGCAGTCTGTCGGCTGTAAGGCAGGCTGTTGGCTGCAATTGGCACGATACACGTAAGTAGCAAGAACGATATGACGTCAAATGAGTTTAATGAATAAAAAAAAAAAATCAAACGACTACTTTTTCGCCAATTATATTTTATGCGAGAACAATATTCCTCTTAAATATAGAATTTTAGGCTCATTACATTATGGCAGCGAATAGATAGGTGTGCACTGTAGCTGGTTTACAGACAGCGTCTACGACAAGTGTATACTTGCATTACATAATAGGAAATATCTAAAAATGAAGCGCTGATTTGAAGCTATCGCGAACGTAAAGCTCACGCGCGTAGTTGAAACACCGCGTATCATATGTTTAAAATTAACTGAAAACAAAATTCAAGTTCAAAAAACCTTTCCCCATAATCATATGTTAGCCTGTATATCATGAGGCCATTAAATGTGATTCCCCCTTATACTCCAAGCCGATCTTGGCGTGATCCTCGAAACTTCTATCGTTATATTTTTTATTTTTCATGCTATAGGATAGAGGTCAAGCCAGAGATAATAACAAAAGGGGGTGCAAACGCTATATTCCTGTAGCTTGTAGTATATTAAAGCTGTCTGTGAAGTTTGAAAAGCCAGAGTAGAATATAACGAAATTACTAAACGGGCCGACTAGTTATTGCTAGATATCATGTCCAGTATCGGCGTAATGTGGCAAAAATGACTAGATAAATAAAATCTATTGTTATTTGAAGTAATTGTATATGTACCGTTTTCTCACTGACGCCACAACGCAGTGAATTTCGTCCACTGAATTTCGTCCACTGAATTTAACAAGGAGGGGTGGCCACGGCTTTATCTAAAGCGCTAATGAAAACATACTAGATAATAAAGCTGTTCGAAAGACTATCGTCATGGTTTATGTTATAGACAATAAACCAGGATTACTCGTGCTGCTACCATTGCTGCTGCTGCTGCTGTTGTACCGATTAAGGCTTGCATGATCTTATGCTTCTGTCCCAACTCCTGTCCTACAGCCAAAACGGAAGCGGGTAATCAGGACACTGTAAAACGAACGTCGCGATGGTATTGCAGTGAGATTCCATAGTATTATATTACGTTATCTTACGATTTCTCAAGAGTTGGGAGCGACGCGGTACCCTCTGACGGCTTCGCTTTATCGGGATAAAACTTTGTCGTTTCCAGTGTACTTCAGAGTTTCATTCTGTATTTTCGGTCCGTAAGTTGTCCACCACTCGAACCACTGCACTAACTTAAACTTGATTTAGGCTCGCCTATAATGTACCAATCCTTTAAGCGAATCCTTCAACTCGGCCTTCAGCCTAGATTAACCAACGTAGTCCTCGTGATAGCTTAGTGGGTAATGTATTTGCCTGCTAACCTTAGAAACATGTTGTGGTTTAGGTTCCAAACTGGGTATAGATACACTTCGTTTTGTGCCAGGAGCCAGCCGTCTCACGACATACCTGACGGTGATACCGGACGTAAAAACTCGACACATAGAGAACTCAATTATTTGTTACAGTCAAAATACTTCAATGTTTTTGCTTACTCAAGCGTGACTTTCAACCGGTCTGCACAAAATTTGAAGGTGTTTATTATCGAGTATCCAAGCAATAACGTAATCAGACGTACGATAGTAAATAACAGCGAAGCTACTATGCCGACTGGCGCTATGCATATATTTCTCTGCCCTAGAGAAATTGTTGTTTCTGTCTACATTTATTTGCAGCAATCGTTATTATAAATATAAATTAAATAAATGATTATAGATCAGCGGAACGGGCATATTCCGAAATCTAATAAATGGGCGGTTTGATGAGAGCTTGAAGCGAACGGAGGCAAACTGTAATACATATTTTAATGCCTACTAACGCTATATTGATACGGTACACTGAGTAAAGCTTTTGGACAGAAAAGAAGCTAGCAAAAAAACTAGTAATGATAACAATAGATCGACAATAAGCACCAGCATTAAGAATGAGAAATGGTACTCTTCCAGTGAAGCGTGTCTGATTCGGGCTTACATATCGAGAAGCGGATCTATTTCAGAGGAAGCGGGAAAAGTAACTCGATGTAGTCGAGAATGCTTATTCTTTGACCTCGAACTACTTGTCACAGTGTAACAACACTCGCCGACATGGAAAGCAAACGTGAACGAAGTAACAAACAACAGACTATATAAATTAAGTTCACAAAATTATACATATATGTAGCCAGATAAAAAGGTATTACTACATGATTATATGATTCAACTACACAACAGCGAGAGAAAATAAAAACACCGTTGGAATTATTGTTGTTGCCTCAGTTGTCCGTGTCATCATCGTTACATGGTAGATAATTGATAGCCCGATGGCTACTTACCTCGTTCACTGACGACGATCGACTTGTGATGGCTGCATACGAACGTGACCAAGTTTTGCCGACGCCACTTTCACTCGTTTCTTTATCGCACCTCATCATCGCAAAACTGTAAACAATCAATAAGCGCTCAGCTACTCAGGCGGATGGCGTCGTTTCAGCCCAGTGACAATGTTACGTCCGCTGTTTCTCTAGTGTTCTGATATTTCGAGGGACAGAAACCGCCACAGAAGCTAAGAGCGAAAGGCGACATAAATGCTCAGTCAAGGTGCGGCAGCAACAACCGCTCGTCAGTGTCGATGCAATGTTACGTGCGGCACGCAGGTACTCGGTCTGGCTGCATGTACCTGTCTATGGACAGATCTGCCGACGCGTGTGTGTCCTTGTCAAAATGACTGGCTACAATGACGTCTCGTTCTCATCCGACGACAGCAGTCGTCTCGATCACAACCATCATAGGCAATAGAATAGCAATTATATGTTAGAAAATGTTCTAAAAATAATAATCACAAAAAACTACTAAGCCGATTTATGAAGTGATTTACAGACTGTTCGTCACAGCTGGCCACTATACAGTCGCACAGATGCTAGTTTCGTCAACATAAATCATCACACAATACCCATAGTAATAGTATGCCTAGAGCTGCACGAATGAGCTTGCTGCTCCTTCTATGACTCCTACGAAACACAAAGCGCATAGATATATTCACTATTGGAAGTAAATAGAACATTAATGGAATGATACGAGATTGCAAATGATGACACAGAATTGCCCCCATATGCTATCCATAGACACCAAATAAAAAAAAGCCACACTTGTATTTTCTTTCACTTGTGTTGTTTTTATATTGTGTTGATCTAATTTTTCGGATAGGCGGTTTCGGTAAGCTTTTAGGGACTTGACCGAGTTCTTCAGCTTTACCGCTTCAGACGGGGGTACGTAGTTTCGAAGACTGCATGCTGAGTCAGAACAACCCCAAAGACCAGTTCGATTTTCTGTTCGATGCCGTGGGGAGGTCAATCGGAAATAACTCTCTATACTGTCAAAATCTAGCCAGTTAGAACTCGATGTAGTCCTTATAAGTATACTGGGCAGAGTTCGCAATCTAGATGCAAACAAAACTATGTGCAACGATGTACAAGTTATCGATAAATCGCTACAACCTACCAAAAACTTAGGTTCCCAATATTGGGGCCGATATTGTTTGGATATTAGTCGTGGTAAAGGACAAAAGTAGCTTAGAAAGTATCGGCCTTCACACAGAAATCACGTCCGATTCGTCTTGCAATTTGCTGCTACAAAGCTCAGTGTTCTAGCGTAAGCTCCTGTAAGATGTCCTCTTCGACACTGACTGTTTGGTATATTAATGCAGTTGATCGATTACAATTATCGATTTATCATCACCTAATTAATGTTAGTTAGCCAAACAAATATAGTAACCCCTGTGACAAGAGCCGTTGGTATATTCAATTACTTTTGTCATCACTTGCTGTCTCAGCACAAAATCTTCGGCAAATCATAATAGTTCTCGAGCATCTGGATCAGTAAATTGCGTTTGAAGTTCGTGATGGACCTTGGTTGGCCTTATAACATGTAGTTTTGCTGTTAATTTCTTTTAGCCCCTTTACTCGCTTTTTCGCCTGAAGTAGGCCTCGGGAAGGCCGCAATAACTCATCTTGACGAATAGCTGATTTATTCGGCCGGTGGCAGGACGTATTTAGCGAGTTCAGTAAGGTCGAGTCAGCTCGGACGCTAACGGTGTTTGAACACGAAGAATCCGTCCGACGGCTTCGCTTGCTCCCTGTTCGAATTGTTGATAACTTTGAAACGACGAGTTACGTACTTTCGACGAGTATGTTTGTTTGCTCAAGGTACCTTATTAGCTTTGCACTAATCTTTATAATCAAAAACAAGATAATATCTTATATATATATATATATTATTTTTCTTTACTCTCTTGTATTCTTGGCATACAGCAATACCCTTAAGGGTCCCATAATTTATGGAAACAGTTTACTATCTCACTATGCTGTTGAAACTAGATTTTGGTTCATAGGATCCATACAGCCTGTCCCTGGTTGAGGGCGTCATCGACTGGATTTACCAAATTCATGTTCCGTTAACACTTCGTTATAAAAGTAAGAGGGACACATAAAATAAATATAGACTCTATTGATATTCGTACTATTATGCTTGGCGGAAAGTTTCATAACAAATAAGGCTGGACAGTATTGTTATATTAGAATTTGCAGTTTTTTCCGCAGACATTTGAGTGAGCAACAGCTTGCTAAAACCGATACCACAGATATCGGCAACCATTTCTCATACGATGGCAGTATCGAACTGGGTTCGGTGACGGTTGAACTTATTCACAGCTCATCAACTTCCTTAGAATCGGTGGACAAGCACTGTCTTGCTCGACGCCTTCTATAACTTAGAGGTTTCCTCATTCATACAAGGGTTATGTGTTTTCACAGCGGCGCCTGCCGTACTGAAGGTTCTGAGTCAGCATTGCTGGGGTTCCTCTCAAAGTGTACTCACTAACAGTTTCTCTAAATCCTATTATCTAACGCGTAATAATAAACATTCACAAGCGCGCTCACTAGAAGCTGCGCACAACTGATACGCGTCCATCAGCAATGAGAGACAATCCACCTGTCGTTAGGGGTGTAGTTGTCGCTGCAGCCGTCCGGCTAGATCTCTGTTTTCGCTCGGCAATCCGTCTGGTCTGATACTGCAACAAATGTGTTGATTGTCAGGAGGCTGTTTCTTAACGATGCATTGTTCAAGACTATTTCGAAAGCGTAATGCTACTCGTTGTACGGCTCGCTCATGCATAGGACCAACGCCTTGGACGTTAGTGCAAGAGCCTGCCATTCTTGTGTTCAAGGGCGTTTGCAGTCTTTTACAAAGTGTTCCAGGTACTGTTTGAGCATGAATAGGCCTCAAAAGAGGTGTCATTAGAGCTATAGCATTAGATGCGACATGAGCGTGCAGGAAGGAATTCGTCCATCCGGGAGTCTCATAGTGGCGTTGTTTTCTATTTAAATAGGATCACGTCTGGTCACCTGTACCGTAAGGTTTACACGCATATATTCACGTAGGGCTATTTTGCGACCAGTCTACGTACATACAACTACAGATCATTTTAGTACGATGTGTCGGGGCTAGCTGTTACGAATAAGTTTAGATCAATCTGGCTTCGCGCTCAGCTTGTTTTTTCAAATTTTTGCTCATAATTGCTGTTATATATCCGGGCGATATATATGTATATATTATTTATTGGCCTGCAAATTTCCCGTCACAAATAGCGTTTGAGTTTACTAACGTGATGGAGCACTTCGATATATTATCAGTTTACAAACTCGTTTATGCAACAAATAGCTACTATCTATGTTGTAAAAACTGTTAGCCAGAATCTATTGGTCGATTGGGCACAAGTCATGTGGACCACGATATGAGAAAGTATCATTTACGTTCATCGCAAATCGAAAATCAGCCACAAGATATGAGGGTGAGCTGCCCACGTCGTTGCCCTTCTGGTACAAAGCTGCTAGAATTGGCGCAGTAATCGATTTGTTATGTATGGCCTAATTGTTACACGTCGAACATCTTGCCGACGGGTGTATGCTGAACAGATTGATGGTATCAACACACAGATGGGATGGATTTAATCGAGTGGCGGGCGCTTTCGGACTCAGCAAAAGCAGTGTATAACGCCGATGAAAAGATTTTGGCCATTGCATACTATATAGAACACTCCAAGCCAGACGCACATGTATAGTATTAGAACTATGTATTCCTGTACAGCAGGGCCAGTTTCGAACGAGGGTACGGAACGTATCAATAAGTTTGTTTGTATTAGCGAAAGCAGATGCTCACTAGGAATAAATCCCTCTGCTATGACCCGTACACTTGGGCCTTTTAAGAGGGCCTAATAGATAATTAGGCGTTCAATTAAGGCAGCGAAGGCTCTACGAACAGCAGAACATCTTTAAGAGCTTTTCGAATCGAGGACGCACTACCGATAGCCCAATATATAGTGGTGCCCGAGTTTTATTTGACCTCTAACATTTTTGCTGGCGAGGATCTACGAGAAGCATCAATTACGGTATAAACTAGTTTATTGCCGATTCTTGTGCCTACTCATCGATGGCATTTAATAATGAACGTCTGTCGAACTTTTTTTTTCATGAAACAAACAGAATAACAATCATGTAAACATGCTATATTTATTAAAAGCAAGACAAAGATCGAGTGGCTGTTAGTCGGATGTGTATTAAGCAGCGTTATCGCCCGTTCAGCTGGAGGCCACACTTTTCTCGATGGCTGTAGGCGCGGAACTTCCGGCCGGCGATCCTTTTCTTCAGAGAATCGACTCAACTGTTCGGGTTTAGCTTTGCCGCCCTCTGATTTATTGTCGAGGACGGCTGTTACCACCCTTTGCCAGCAAAAAAAAAAAAAGAGGCTTGACCATATTTAAGAGGGACACTCCGGTGCTACGCAAATAAAAATTATATGTGTCTGTAACGGTATTAAGCAATAAGCTTTATTAATTAATCACCGATGAATTAAAATACATTACGTTTCAGCATACGGGTCGGTCTCTCAGAACAGTGCAATCGTTAACTTTATGCCGGTAAAACTGAGACGGCTGGTTTTGACGGTGCGCGCTATTTTAGATCAAAGAACAATCCGACATTTTTCAATGGTACAATATACGAGCATAAAGCAAAATTGTTTGTTTCTAGATAACTTACTCTAGTGCAATCATATGGCCAAGACGTGGGTAGCGGTGAGGCATTGGTTTGATTCAGATAACGTCACAGCTATCACAGAATAGATAACATGTCGGTATTCTAATAATCGTCAATGATTTTACTTCTTCAAATTTAACTTTATCTGAACATACTTACATCTTAAAAGCATTAGGTAAGTTAGATGTAGAATCGTATCGAACATCCGTCATTCGTAGTAAATTTTCCATTTATCAATCAATACAAGAATATCTGTCGTATTGTGTCAGTACTATATTTATCATCAGCTATACTGTGCCCTACTATCAAGATTAAAAGAATACGACTCATACGATAAATTTATAGTGGCAACTTAATCATCGAAGTTACAATGAACACTTTTTAGTATAATACGCCCTATTGACACATTACATTGGCCTATCGATACGGCGTGCAGTCACAACGAATAAAATGCTACAACGCATCCCTTCCATGATTGCGCTGCGTGCAGATGCCTCGAGCGGCACTCACTGGCCAGAGTACCATGGCCGTTGTGGTAAAATAATAAAATTAATGCGAAAATAACATGCGAGTCGGTAGAATCCGCATCGGAACTTTGCTAACGATGGTATCACCCACCCATCGTACTTCTATGTACATGTGCACGAATGCCGAACGCTTGACCTGCTCAGGTTGTACGAGTAGCGATGGTCGAAGGGTAAATAAGCCCGTTCCACCTGTTCCAAACCGGGCCTCAACGTTCTGCCCACGAGGCTGCCAGCAACTCAACGTTATAGCTAGACTCGAGCTAGCTCAGAGCGGGTATACGGGCTGCGCACTGGGGCAAGGGAGCTTGCAACTGAAAGGGAAATTCGGTGGGTGGCTGGGGGCCGGCTCCTGCAGTGCGACGAGTCAACATGACAGAGGTTCGTCGACCCCACGACCGGACGGATGGAGCGAGAGAGTGCAGCTGTGTGCAGCCCATCCTGCCGTGTGCCATCTAGGAAGCGGATCAAGGGGTGCACTGTATGAAGAAAGGTCTGTTGGGAGGTGAGTCTGGATGATGAGGATTGAAGAGTCGAATGTCTGGTGAGGTGCGGTCAGTGGTAACGGGAAGAATAGCTATTTCCGAACGGGAATACACGTGACTATGGAGAGCTTGGGTCCTCGAGTGTTTTAGCTGTCACCTACGACTCCCACGAGCGGTTTCCAAACCCAGAGCCTCTCATACAGTGGGGATCGACTAAGCGACCCGCATGCTGGACCGCAAAGAGGCTCGCAAAGAGGATCTATCTCTCATTCCCCCCCCTCCTCTTTTTCTCACTCTTTCTCTCCTTTGTCGGTTGCAATAGTACTTCTCTTTCAAGTATCTGGTTAAGCATGTACGTATATATATATATATATATATATATATATATATGCTCACGACTGCGACGCTAATTGCATGAGTACGGGCAGTAGAAGATGGACCTACCGCTGCCTGTAGGTATATCAACATCGTCACTTACGTGGCAAGCCGATCTAAGCTGATCATACATCCGAACCAGTGTTCGTCAGCTAGGTTGTCTCTTTTATCCTTTCTCCAAAGAGGGTCCTAACGATAAGATCTGATGGTTTAGGATCAAACGGACAGGTCCCAGATATAAATACCATACAGACGCCGCATGAGTATATCGTAAAATTTTAATTACATAACACACACTTTCATGGCATCGTATGATTGCTGCAGGGCTCCTGACCTCCAGTTCGGCTTATTGAAATTAACTAACGGAAGATAGTTTCAAGAAATGGGTATGTAATAGATAAATAATTAGGAGCATTCGTGGAATACCAGGCATGAGAGGATAATTTCATTATCATTTTATATACAATAATAAAAACTATATGATATTAATAATTACAAAACAATATTGAATTCACATGCTGTAGCATAATAATAACGTTTTCTGCTAGGCTATATGAAATCGTTCGAAATATATAATTATTAATAGACATCGATTAATATATTATTTTATATACTTATATATACGTATTCTTGTTTTTCCCTCTTAAATAATGTATAAAATGAGTTCGAAACGTTAGCATCGAACAATGTTTCACATAAAAGCATGACTTCCAGGCAGGACAAAAATGTGCGCAACCCCTGTCTGCATCATAATTTATTCATGATCCCCAAAAGATACTTAAACAAAGAAATTTATCTAAGGGTTACATAAAGGATTAACTTTACAACACTGTTTTCCCCGCCAACCGCTCTTAGATCTATAGATAATACCACCCGTTTTGCAATTAATATAATTGAAAACCCCAATATATTTAGCGTTACATCACTCAGCATCAATTGTGGCATATGATTTAGGATCTAACAGAAATACGAAACAATTTTTACGATATTATGGGATTGGTAAATAATCACAAGAATGTGAGCAAGGGACGATCGTAAGAAAAATGGGTTCAGGTACGATAAATGGGTCTGTCACGCATTTTTAAGTAATTAGCTAGTTCAACCTAAATAAAGTTTAAAAAGTGGTTGACGTGTTCGGTTAGCATATTTGGCGCAATAGTAAACGTCAGTTATTCTACCAACGCTAGGTCAAGAAGTCTGCGCTTTTTACAAAGACAGTCAAACCTAGCTATATTGACGGTGTGTAAAACAAGGGACAAAGTTCAATGTCATTAATGCATAAAGTATTGCTTTTCATCTTCTTGATTCTCTCGTTTTGTACGGGACATCTTAGTTTTGAGACTGGTGTACTTTTTCATTAGATCCCCATAGGTATTATTTGCAACTATTAAGCAAATATGCTTGAAATTAATTTCCAGAAGTTTTTTGTGCTTTAAATAACTTCTCCGTTTTTCACACTTTAGTTAAATACCAATACCAGGAAAGCCATTTACGACCAAATATCAAATAACTGATCCCATCAAAGTTTTCAATTTGAACGGAAGGTCCAAGGAGACGTTTGCCAGTATAGAACAGCATGCACTCATTTTGACCTAAATGTAAGCAGACAGGCGTATGGCACCGGGCGCTAACACGATTTGAGTAGCTATAGATATACTTATAGTAATTGCAATCCTTTCCATCTTGTCTTTGTCGAATATTTGTGAATAGATTGTGTTTAAAGTAGCCATTTTCTCTTTAGCAGTAGTCCTTGATGCATCTGTCCCGGGTAACGGTGAGCTCCTATGCTGCACATACGCCTGCGTATAAGTACCTGGCACAGGCTTGTCATCCACCTGTTCTCTCTGTCTGTCGGCATAAGTAGGGAAATTTATGAAATTCGGGTATTTTCATCTACGCGTTGGTCATGGATAGCAGCAGCAGCGGTATCACAGCCGCATACATGACCAGACGCGCCCTTCTTCCACCGCTAGCTGCAGTCGTCCAGCTTTCTCTATTCCTTTGAAAAGAAAGAAGACGAAAAAGGCGAGTACAGATTTTTCCTGCATCGGACATGCTTCTCCTACACGGGTATTTCCTCACCACCCGCAAGTAAAGCTTGATCTTGTTCTTTTTGTCGGCATATCTGCATCACAGCGGCGTTAGCTCCAATTTTCGTCCTTCTTTCTGTGCTACTTTGTTTTGTTCCTCTTGGTTTTCCGCATGTAGCTACTTGGAAGGTCATCAAACAGTCTCCTCAGCCGTTTCTTTTGTTGTAAATTAAGCATGAAAAGGCTACATTCCGCCCCGAGATAGAATCACATTATATCCCCCCCTCCCCCCTCGCACAACTGAAAGAAAATAGGCTAGTAGCCAGAACCGAGCAGGTAGTACCTAAGCAAGATTAGACTTTTTAGGGTTTCAGGACGTTCTTTTCTTTACCTTCATCATCGTCATGGCAGCGACCGTTATGTTCTGATTCAAATGAAGAATGCCGTCGTTCAGTTGTTCAGCCGTTTGCTCTCTTCTCGCTATCGTTTACTGCTTGAGCTAAAATAACTCCTGTATTCTTTCGCAATTCGGTCAAAAAGGTCTCATCCTGCCTTTTTTTCTATTATATTGGTTCCGGCGGCAGCAGATGGATGCAGCACGATGACGGAGGAAGGTGCCTCTTTTCAAAGCATTCCATCACCCTACAGGGGCAACTCCCATCTTGCTTTGTAGGGCATGATTGCATATGGCATCTAGCCTTCAGCGGTGGCATTGGCAACAGCAAAAGCAAAGCCAGCAGCAAAACTAGCGACTGCTATCAAACATCCAACCAGCTAGAGAACCAGCTACATGCTCACACGCAGTCCTGTAGCACTTCAGCCCTCCGTTGTACTTTCTTTTTTTCATCCTTAGCCGTCTCTTCGATAAAACCTGCGACTTAATCAGGGCGGAACGCGGTTCTGCCTCGGTGCAGTTGCTATAACCAGTCCTGCTGCGGCGCTGGCCTTTGCCAAGGGAAAAAAGCAGCACCATCCAGGATCCTTTCTCAAAACATATCCTGGTACTCGGGCCATTGCTACCACGCCGGTTCCTTCTCATTTATACTGAGATACAGCAACCACGGCCGCGGCATTATGCTATGGCTCTGAGCCAGCATCGTAGTAGCAGTCGTGGAATAAATGGATGGATTTTCACTTGAGCGTGCGTCCTCCTAGGGATTCCGAGAGGTACAGGTCTTAGTAGGAGGGTAGCCTTGTGCCTGTTGCCTATTTTTTTCTTTACTGCAATTCACTCATCCCTCGCTGCAATGCCAACCATTTGACACCTGAACACCGCCTGCCCTTCGCCGCCGTCCCCATTACCACTAGCTGTACCTGCGTTCAGGACACAGCCTAGCTAAATCTAATGGAGTCTTCTTCCAGGCGACGGCGATGGCAACATCAAAAAGCTGAAGGGAACCAACAACAAGGCGACGATAGGCGGAAGCTACCTGCGGCCGCTGTTGAACTAGCTCAGTGGCCTGTTGAAGAGTAATAGCAGCAGCGAAGAATATGTGTCCCTATATTATATATGTATGTCCCTTTATCGTTTACCTAGAAAAATCATCGATGTGCCGGACATGGATAGATAGAACGAGGGATAAATTATTAAAAGTAGTCAGCCAGTTATCTCCTATATTGTTGCCAGCTAGCAGTCATTGCATCCCAGATTGATTGTCGAAAATAATGCAGTATTGCCACCACCGGCGAGCCGAGAACCGTCTAAACGGAAAAACTAGTGCGTAGCAAACAAGCTTGCTTATTCGGTACATCTGTACATTAGTACCTTACCCATAAGAGCGAAAGCCACGGCTGGATCTGTATATGTACTAAGAGGCACGACAGACTTTATCAAAGTGTGTGTTATAATTCTGCGTTTCACTGGACAGACGGATGTGAGTGCATGTTATGGATATATTTGTAGAAGCTTCGAAATGGACTATAATTAATTAATAAAGTACTCATATATACTTACCTAGTAATTAGCAAGTCTAAGCAATCGAGTCACTCAAGTACCGCTGTCAGTCAACAGAGGACACTTTAATACAACTCACACTTCGTAGAGTGACTGTCCAGGACGGTTTCCTGTAATTTGCATATATCTCGCTTTTAGCCAATGCGGGTCAACTTTACGGCCACTATATAAGCCGTGGTAAGAAAGATGTGCTGGGCAAAGCTAGGTTCTTAA
This sequence comes from Varroa jacobsoni, assembly GCF_002532875.2. Lineage (NCBI taxonomy): Eukaryota > Metazoa > Arthropoda > Arachnida > Mesostigmata > Varroidae > Varroa > Varroa jacobsoni. Next base: position 110,514 of record NW_019214544.1, read on the forward strand.
ACTAAAAAAGATGCAACAATTAATTGCTACTGGTAGGGATATGTTAGTAAAACAATTTAACCAATGGCAAGCAGTCATGAAACTAGCTTGTCCTGCCATATGAAGCTATATGAATAATATTAGTCTCCAGAAGAAGTACTAGGTAGCTTGTAGATGGGTGAGTGTCCAGAAGGACAGGCGCCTCAGGCCGCGAATATTTTCTTCGCGAAGCTTTCTGCAGCTGAGTTTGATCCATGATATTGAAACGGAAGTGAGACGTACTTCCTCCAAAAGCGCTCCCCAGAATATATTTGAATCAGTGAATAAACGGGCAAATGAAAGTTTTCCATCGTTTAGGATACTACGTTGCGCTAAGATATCCGCAGGGGGATATGCTTGAATCCTTATGCTGGGTAAGACGAATAAACGCATCAGAAATAAAATATGCAATTATGGGCTATTTACATTAACAAATATGTGCAGGTGTCTAAAAGAGTTGTGTTTAGGCGAGGCATCATATAGAACTCGTCTCTCCCTAAAGTCTATGCTAACTTATTTAGTTTAGTTAATTATTGATTAACCTTTATTACTTGTACCTAGTTGCACGTACGACATCTCTTCACAGGAGTCTCCACCCAAACTGATAGTCAACGCGTAACGTAAACTCGTCACGGAGTTCGTTAGTGCCTCAATGCCGCAATTCCGTTTATCACGAAATCGTTAACGAACGTCATTAGAAAACGGGTAACTTGTTCACTTCGTTAAAGTTGGCTAACGTTCCATTTGTATGCGATCTGCTTTATGGCTTTCTGGGCTGATTGTCTGTCGAAACGAACCCGAGTCAGTATACGAGGGGCATTTGTCGGCAGTTAGAGACAACGGTCTATGCAATCAAGCGGACACGAAAATTGCATTCAACCAACAGACGCCGACCGGAAGGGCGCAAAATATAGCTTAAAAGAGAAAGTACCATTACAAACGCAATGTTAGCGACAGATAGCATATCAGAGCCGAGATGAAAGATGCTAATCACCGGCCTCGCCAGGAAATCTTCAAGAACTCGACGATTTCCTTTCGTGTGCATGGGAGGATACGTTTAACTTGTGTTTTTTTTTCTATGTTCGTTGCAGTAACGAATTCTGAGTTAACCAACGCTTAAAATAGCTGATTGCGCTGAAATGTATTTGGAGCCGTTTTGTTGACTTTTGGGATATTACATTAGCCTATCCTCATTTTTTATTGCCGGAATTATTCCGTATGCATTTATTTATATATTTAAATGAAACGAAGAATTTTTTGACTTTTTTTTTTTGGGTTTACGGTTGCGCGCTTGTCTATGTGTGTCTTTCTGTTCGCCTGAAGAACAAGGGAGTTGTGGTAGCTGAACTTTTACCGGCACTTGCTTGGAGGCCGGAGATATAATTATCTTTTGTTCTTGCACGCATGCTACATAAAAGGATTTTGGCCAGCGGGTCTTTATAATGCATTCAAGCTAACTTTTATGGAAAACGGCTTTGCTATACGCTAGTGTTTGACGAACGCTTGTAGATGATTGGCTGTCGCACTGGCCCAAAGCGAAAACTGCAAGAGATACAAAGTCTGCTTGGGCCGTTACATCGAACAAGCTCAACGACCTCGAGTCGCTCGAAAGTCGCGTTTTGATCGCTGGTCTATTGCGATTGATCTGATGTTGCCTCATTTCATAAATTGATCTACAATCTGAAACCGCTACACATATTTTATGTCTTATAATGAAATAATTATATATATATATGACGAAAACATGTGACAACAAAGCGAAAGTAATGTCCTCAGACAGAGATTTGACTATAATCAAATCTTCTTTAGACACACTTTTGTGACAGGTACACAAAATGGAAGCCAACTCGAATTATTTTATTTCTAGTTTCTTAAAACCAGACATCCGATATACATAATTCATATAACAGTATATAAAGTATAACTTTGGACGCAGATTAAGAGACGCAATTCCTGCTCTTATGTTTGATATCGGTTGTCACGGACAATGAAATAATAATAATATCTGTTTTCACTAGTGTTCAGTATTGCTGATATCGATGTGCCTGTTATTGGGTTAACACTACCGATATGAAGGAACGACTGAACTTTCGCAGTTTTTTTTTCGCCTTTTTGTCAGATCCGTTCCGAATGCATCAATTCCGCACCGCCCATTGAAACTTATCCAGCAGTTCTTTTGTCTCTGTTATTGCTGCGTTACTTTCCGGGTTGTCGATGCTGGCGCCCTCGTGTAAGGATATACCGCGCCTTACTATCCGATCCATCGTATTTTCCTATCAGTGTCTCTTGCTCTACCGGATCTGCGAGAGCTTTTCTGACTGGTTAGCTATTGTATCCCTAACCGTAAGTTATAGCGGGGCCTTTCTCGGCGGGTGGGAGACTCAATGCAGCAGCGCGATTATTTTTTACTACAATCTATTTTGGTGAACCGATACACGCCTCCCGGCCACCATGATCATCGTTATGGAATATCATGGGCAGAAAGTTTCGACGCGTCTAAAATAATGTTTCACCAGACAGCTTCGTATACCTGCTATATGGTAGGGCTCTTCAACAACAATGATATATATCAGAGGCCATAGTGACGGTAAGCTTCGCTTACTACTTGTCATTGACGCTTATGTTTTCTTCACTAGCGTTTGCACGTGTTCTTGATTGGCATATATTATTGACTCGTTATGTTGAAAAATAGAGGGTGCAAATTCTTTTGACGGAGATGCAAACAGTAATCGTTCTACAGAACAGAGCAACGTATCGAAAAGCTACAGAGAGTAGACATAAACACTCATGGCCGTATTGTCTATCCGGAACGGTTAGATTTTCTACAACACAATGGACGACAAATCTTTGTTCATCCCGTTAGTGTTTGCTCAGTAATAAAAGGCGAGCTGATAAAATTTATACATAGACTTATACTGCTAAGCACCCGTTGTACTAGTTAATGGATACAGCAAAAACATATGGCGGCTCACGTCCAGTGTAATAAGTGATGATGGCGGTGCCGTTTTCGTTTTGTGTTTTGAGCCTGTCTAGGTCACCGTTCATGCTTCTACTCAAGAGAGAGAGAGAGAGAGAGAGAGAGAGAGACAGAGAGATATGACTGACAGGTAGACTGATAGATAGATTAATTGATTGATTGATAGATTAGATAGATAGGATAGATAGATGGATAGATAGATAGATAGGATATATAGATAGATAGATAGATAGATAGATAGATAGATAGATAGATAGATAGATAGATAGATAGATAGATAGATAGATAGATAGATAGATAGATAGATAGATAGATAGATAGATAGATAAATAGATAGATAGATAGATAGATAGATAGATAGATAGATAGATAGATAGATAGATAGATAGATAGATAGATAGATAGATAGATAGATAGATAGATAGATAGATAGAT